>NC_088203.1:63886264-64186264 GCF_037126465.1 Ornithodoros turicata
GTGGATTCTTGGGTAGATAACACGAGGTAGAAATCGAAAAATTCTCGCATCCATTGGAGGATGACACCGTTGCGATTGGGGTCCACGCTCAAGTCACCGATGAGGGTAACAGGATATAGGTTCGTTCACTGGTGTAAGTTTCAGCCAGGAACGCATGTATCTTGGCAAGGGACATGTTGGGGGAAATGTACATGGACACCATCACGACGCGTTTCTTCTTCTTCGTTTCTTCTCTTGTGTGTTTTGGCGATGCGACATATGGGACAAGATCTTCACGAGACTGAGCCGTTAACAGCTGTCGCTGTAAAAGAAAACATACAGTTACGCCCGTAGTATTCCTCTTCACATAACATTCAAACTTTCACAGGGTCAGTTACGGTCACAGTAGAATGCGGGAGCAAGTTCCAGTAATGGATTGACGTTAATAATGGGGAGTGTTTAAGCGCGTGCATGGAGTGGCTGAACATTGAAGCAGTGATCGATTCTTGAAATATACGTCGGTGGGTGGCAGTACAACTGTTTCTGGCGAGGTATTTTGTAAAGTGTTTTCAATGCAACAAGGGAAACAGACTCAGACAGTCAGTCAGTCAAACCATCCTCTGTATTTCCGAGCTCTAAAAAGGAACCCCAAACTCCTCGAACTCCCCGTCTTCCTCCTCGTCGCTCCACAGACTCCCTCACTTTTGAGAACCTTCCCTCCGGGGATGGTAAGGGACGACATTCTTGATGGCAGCGATCTCCATGTTTCCCTCATCGTTGGGGTATCCGATGGTTTTCAGCACACCACACTGGGAAGCTGTTTTAACAACTAAAAAAGGGCCCGTTAGACGTTGTTGGTGTCCAGGCAGCCCTTTCCATATCATGACGGAGTCGCCAACGGCGACGGGTGGGATTGTTGACACATGCCGTCTGTCAAAGTTCTTTTCATCGTATTTCGGTACGACTGCTGTTGTTCTTGGCTTTTCTGATGTTCCACTAAAGAAAACTTGTCACTAATTTGCAATGTGTAGTCTGCCGGTAGAATGGTCGGCTTTCCAGTGAGGGCAAAAAGCGGAGAACATCCTAACGCCGCACTAGACGAACGATTGTGGTGACCAACCGCAGCCTCCAAGCAACACTTCCAACCACCTTGGAAATCAGGATACAGGCCATGTATTGCTTAATGCTTCTGATGGTCCGCTCTGCCAGCCCATTTGCTTCTGGGTGGTAGGGGGAAATGTACTTGAGTTGGATCCCACGATCAGTAGCCCACGCTTGTATAATGTTGCTCTTAAAGGGCCTCTGACCAGAAGCTGGAGGGACTTTTCCGCAGTGGCTACCGATAGAATACACAAAAGGAACATCACATACGAAAATGCATGCCTCAACACCTCGTAGTTTTCGTAAACTCGAATTTTAAACATCGCGGTTCACGCCGACGCTGGCACACCTAGCGTCAAACCAAGAAAACGTACGCATATATAGAAAACTCATCTGGTCATCCCACTGGGATGACGGCAGTCGGCCATGCAATCAGCGCGCAGAATGCCGTCCCGTGATCAAGCACTACTACAACAACTTTCTGCAAGAACCAACATTTTTACGCCAATACACTGTTGTCACAATGTCTGGAAAGGTATGTACAGGTCCCGACAAAAGTTTACGGAACACGCGAGCGGTGTATTTTCTCCTCGGTACGACACCCTAGCGGCAAGCGGAAGCTGGCGAAATCAGGCCAGTTCACTGACTCAGAGGGGTGGACGACTGCGCTCTTAGCGACACACGGCGGTAGTTTCCTTATTATTACTGTTGTATGTGCCGCAAAGTGAGTTGGATTTTACTGTTGTGCTCGCCAATAACACGTGATTCAATGATTTTTGAGACAGGGAGCTCGCCGCTATCATCGTGATAACAAGGATGAATCATGGTGGCAACACTTTACGGTGTATTGCTTTTATTGGAAAGCCATGATACGTAGACAAGAGAAAGAAAGGTATCTTGTAAACAGTTGCTTTATTATGGACGACGCGTGACCAGCTGATAAACAATTGACGCTGACATTGATAATCGATTGATTGATAAACAACTGACGTGAGTCACGAGTTGTTCACGAGCTCAACAGTAAAATCCAACTCACTTCGCGGGCACATACAATAGTAATCATACCGAAACTACTGCTGTGTGTCGCTAAGAGCGCAGTCGTCCACCCCTCTGAGGCAGTGAACTGGCCTGATTTCGCCAGCTTCCGCTTGCCGCTAGGGTGTCGTACCGAGGAGGAAATACACCGCTCGCGTGTTCCGTAAACTTTTGTCGGGACCTGTACATACTTCGACACCTGCGTCCTGTTTTATAGCTGCGATAATCCAATTAGCGACTTCCGTGGAAAGCGGAACTAGCTACGACGACTTTCGGGATTTAGTGCGCCGTTTCACAGTGTGTGTATTTCAAAGTTTTCTTTTTTTATATCTTTTCGAACAACCGATCAATTTATCGAGGTACACTGTTGGACTTCATTTGACATGCCTCTCGGTTGTGTCGTCAAAGCGAGATTTCTCGGCGGGCATTTAGTTCCACACGATACTGCGCGTTCAACCACAGCGGCAGCTATGGCTTGACACGACAGTATTGGAGGGTGTCCTGACAGCGCCGTAGAGAAGTGCAGATTTTGCCAATCGCATTTGAAGAATGCAGACTATGAGAGTGACCCGTCATGAGCAACAACTGGGTTTGAGTACGAAAAACATCCGCCTACAGCAGTCCGCATTGCCTTCCTTGAATCTATCTTCCAAGACGGTTGCATCTGGACGTGACGAGGTTAGTGTCTTCTGTATAATTTATACAGTGATTACTCGGCTTGTGAGAATGATGTTGTGGCATACAGATGTTAGGATATCATTTGCGCAACAAAGAAAAAAAAGATGGAAACCGATTGATGTTTACGCACTAAATCAAGAGATATACTGTACAATTCCGTGTGTTGTTCAGAATGCAGCCATGCCAATGCAGTATGCAACATCCACAGTACGTAAAATGAAGCTGTGGTGTCCGCATCTAGGTGTAACATTTTAATTGTCACAGCAATGTGCACCAATGTAGTTTATGACTTCTTTGGACAAGATGTGGAACCAAATGTTGGAAATACAAGGCAGGGATCAGGTACAAGTTTTATTCTATTTGTTTTCCTTATAATATGCAGCATACTGCACACACTAAAGGAGGGTTCTGTATTCTAAACCAACCCAGTTGAAATCCTTAGTTTACCCCAAGCTACTATTGTTGTCTAATCTGGGGAAACACCACTGAGGGCAACTATACGTTAAATTGCAGTGCACCAAAAAAACAGCCTGGTGTACGACAACCATGTCTCCAGGTGCAATGCCCCTCAGCTCCTTCAAGACATGCAAATACTTACAGTAGACAAAGTGTTCACTTGGAAATTAGACATTTACACACAATCGCCTTGCAAATTCAGGATCTTTTAGCGCCATCCCAAAGACTTGCCATTACGGTATGAAATCCATCACTGTGCCACCTTACGAAGTTTCACTGCTACGGACCAACTACGGAAGTCAGGAGACACCCTTCCTTTTCCGAACAAATTTGGTCAGCTGATCGGAAATGGCCTTCCTGTGTCCAGTTTCAAAACAGAGTTACAGAAACTTGTTCAAGTCTTATTAGAGACAGGCCACTCTGTTATGTTCTTTGTGTGTGTATGTATGTGTGTGTACGTGTGTGTGTGTGTGAATATGTGCACAGCTTGGTGCAATTGTGTATTTTATTTATGTGATTGTAATTTGCTGTATGCTCGAAGTGGTAATATCTCAGTTATCGCATGCTTGGTGCCAGGCACATCATCAGGCTGATGCCTTCGTGCCTCATTTAATTTGCTATGAAATGAGATTCTCATAAATTTGTATGGCTTTTTTTAACAATGTTAGGGTGATGACATCATGGATGCAGGTGAGGAAGACATCTGCAATGCTGTTGACAGTTGTCTGTCAGGTACGGGATCAATTTCTTTTATAAATGTGGCATATAGCGTGAAGTTGTTACTAACAACAATTTTTTGTGCCCTTTAAAGGAATCTACAGCTGATGAGCATGCGTAAGCAGTGGACACATCTCAATACCACTTAGACCTGCCAGTTGCACATGAGGTGTGCGACTCTTCTTACACACAAGCTTCTGCAGGTTTGATGCATGTATATGTTGAAACATGAAAGACAGAGTGCTAAAAATGTATCTAAGGTGAGAAATTGAGCAGTTAATTGGAGTAATTCTATCAATTTGTTTTCAGCATTTTGGGAAATACATAGTAATGCAAGATTACCTGTGTTATATTGCTTGACCATCTGCTATTGGAGTTCCATGCCCTAGTTATTATATATAATAGCTCTTTGAGGTTATTACATATTTATTATGCAGGTTTTGTACCTGTGAGTTCCTCATCAGGTGCATCATCTGAGGGTTGATGTCATCCTTCAGGTGACGCACCCATGGAAGTCACTGGAGAGGCGTGTTAGCTTAGCTCTGGTAAGAGCCCTGGATCGGTAATCCAGAAAATGTGGGTTCGAGCCCTACAGCTGGCTAACGAGCCCAATCTCTTACAATGCAAACGCTTGCAAAAGGGATATTGACAAAGTGGCTCACAAAAGTTTTAAAACATGTGCTCATGTTGTTTTTTGTCATGCTAGAACACCATGAAGTACAAATATGACTACAGCTAATGTGGCAATCAATTTTTGTCTTCACATACTGGACAACTCAAGTTACAAATATGTTTAATAGCACCAGCTTTATGACATTCTACATGCAAGGTACACAATATCAATTGATATGGGTTATAAAGTGTCTGAAATTTTTTTCAAATGCTGTTTAGTCTGAATATCCGTATAGTATGGCATGATTGACCATGAACTGTACTGGACTAAGTTACTTATAAACACAAGCTGTCCATATACTGAGTCCACTTTTTCGTCAATGTGAACGAAATTTGGGAAATTATGGTAAGACGTACCTCCACGTAGTATCTTGGGTATTTAAAGCATGTAGTAGTTACTATGGGAAAGGCTTTGCGTATCCTGTTCACCGCACAGGCTGGTATAACCATTCTCTTGTTTTTTTGAAGTTTGTGCAACACCCATCGCACAAACTGTTGGTATGTAGTGTATCTGTATTTCCTGTATGAGACACGCAAGCTTTGAACAAAGCTAAAGCTAGTAGGACGGCGAGTAGTATTTCAGCTGCACTCTTTCTGAATAAGTGACGAACAATGACGAAAAGTTCAGAATAACAATTTTGTATTGAAACCCACCAGCATGATTGTGCATGAGGCACGCTTCTTACTTGTGAATATGAGCGCTCAAAGGTTCGTGCTGCCCTTGAAGTTCTAAATATGCTATACTTTAAGGACATCTCCTTGGAGCATAAGCATTCGATATCTTTAGGCATTATTATGCATGAACCACTCCGGCACCATAAAAAGACGGCGCCGTCAACCACCACCACCACCACGGCGCCGTCAAACACGAATTTTACACAAACTGTTTATGTGCTTCATCATGATCAATGCTGAAACCTCATCTATCAGTCTGTTGTTGGGTAGTTTCATTTTAAACCGAACGACGGATGAAAGTCGTATTTTTTAATTCGTCCAGAAAAAATATATGTTAGAGGACAGCTCCAACGAAGCAAATCGCACCACGTGCGACGCTCGTGCGTGGGGTAGTTTCTGCTATGAAGAGGAGGAAAGTCTGAGGCTGCTTGAGCGCGCTTTCTTCTGGACCGAATTTGACGGCATCTAGTACCGCTGATTTTATGCCTAGGAACTGGAGTTTTTTTTTTGTGATTATAGGCTGCACCATAGACTCTGTGGACAGCCACCCACAGAACTCTGAGGGTCACAGATTTTCTGTTAAAAAATGCCAAACTTGGCGTAAACGTTCAAAAAGGCCAAACTTTGTTACCAATTTGCTTCAGGACGAAACGTCTGAGGACAACGACCTTAGTGCCATTCGATAAGACATTGAAAGGCCTTTCGTGTTGTATAAAGTTCATATTTCTCAGTCTAGTGCTTTCTGTGTTATTAGCTTGAGAATAGCACATGGTAGGCGAAAATTGCCAATTTTGCATCTCAATTTTCTGAAAAATGCCATCTTCGATTTCATTTTGTTGGTTATTTTTGAAAAGGTGGCGTCATGCCTCTACTTTAGACGCCAAGTGAGACAATCTTTTATTTTTACCCTAGAGACGCGCAGCGATTTTTTTTTGTCAGGCAGGGTCCACGAGGCTGCGAACGGAAACGAGGGTTTTTGGTTGTGCGTTGTTCTGTCGGAAATTTTTGTTTCCCACGGTGGCACTGACACAGCTCGTGGAGGGCGAACGTGTTATACTTGAGAGCAGCAACATACTGTCATCACAGGCTTACGGGCTTTGTATATAGTACTCATCGTGGTTCCGAAATAACGCTACAGGGCATAAAACTAATTAAAGGTAGCATGCACAGCTTCGGAACTATCACTTATTGCGCACAAGCTAAGAGACGGCTGCAACCAGGCGGCCACAGATTCGTATTCTCACATGTTGTAACTTTCTGTCCCCTGTGGCCGTAGTTCTGCCTTCCTAATATTAACTCGCACGACAGCCTCATAGCGTGCGTATGTGCATTGCCTCAAGCACATGTGCGGGAGAATAGTGAATATGCGCACGTATGTGACTCCCATGAAAGTGCGTAATAGCAAGTTCAAGGCGCCCACGAAAGTATTGCCCTTGCCTATGTTTATTTCTCCAGAGAAAAAATAAACATACGTACCATAAGTGCAAAATAAGCACAGAATGCAACATCTGGGCAATAAATTACAAAGCAAAGACTACGAAGCAAAGCGCGCTCGTAAACATACGAAGGGCGCCTTTGTGTGGAAAAATTGCTCCACTGAAAGGTACACTCTAAACCCAATGACGGATAGGTGCCGTCTGATCAACTGGCACATTTTTTTAAAAAATGTGCCACATGACTTCAAGGGGCACGCGTTGCCTGCGAAAGCTGCAGGTGCCATGTGCCCCCTGAAGCAACTGCTACGACATCCCTGCTGACGCCAGGAGCCACAGTGTACCGGACGTATCGAAGGGTTACTTGTACCCACTAATACGCGGAACACATTGCGCCTCTCGAGTTCCCTAACAGAAAAATTACCTCCACGCTTCGCAAAAAAAGAAAAAGCAAGGAAGAAAATGCTCCAAGCACATCGAACATGAAACACCAAATTTTATTGGCTTGCACATACCTTTAAATTGCATCCAGTACATCATCGTTTGCCGAATGGAAAGCATACACGGTTCACTAATCCCAACACACACATACGGAGCACACTTTGTACGGACACACAACCCATCCGATGATCCGATGCACCTGGCAGTCCTCCAAACGCCGAACACGCAATCCTCGAAACTTCGAACTGGCTGGCACTGAAAGCTCAATGAAGATCCTTAGTGACGAACACGACGGTTCCTCAGTCGAAATGGCCGAGGAACAATTGTCCAACAAGTGGCAACAGACACCAATTCCGTGTGAGAAGCAGTTGCAATCTTTCACGCGTATGTGTGATTGTTCGAAATTGCAAAATTCCCATATCGGACCCCCCTCCTGGGAACAAGGCTAACCAGAAGTCGCGCGTACGCTAGTAATAAATTGCGGTGTAATTTGCAAATTCCTTAGTGAGGTTAGGTTAGGTTAGGTCAGTACATATTACACGCGCGGGGGGGGATGGGTCCGGGGAGGTATCCCCCCCCCCCGCAGTTGTTCGAGACTGTGCTCACTTCCGTCTAAGCCTCGTTCCCAGGGTTAGGTCGGAGCGTGTCCAATGTGGGATATCTGTCTTACTCGTGATTGTTGAGACAGGAAACAACCTGTAAAGAAACCGAAGTGAATATCACGCTGGTATTGTTCCAACGTTAATGCTGGAATAGTACTCCATTTTGTAACTCACCTCCTCGCAATCGATACAGTCCCATGGTCACCTATAACGAAAGAATACAATTAACCTCGCTTTTAATGTACATCGTCGCTTCACCGATGCAGCCGATCCTCTCCTGCCGCCATTTGCAATGCGTCCACCGTCTGCAACAGAATGTACTTCGATTGTTAAACCGGAGTAAAACACAGGCGTCGTACGATGCATCACAGCTAGGTTGGCAAACATGAGACCTGTACTTAAAAAGCAAGGTGTCGTCCTTCTCAAAGGCGAGGTTGCAACGCAGACAGCGTCAAAAAAGCGGGAAGCGGGAAGGAACGTACTGCGGGAGAATACGTTGTGCCGTGTCACTCCTCACCGGCGGAGCGCGGAACAACATAGTACGCTCCAACGAAGGCAGGCATATTCAGCCGGCACACGCATTATTCAACAAGCACACGAGTACAAGGTTCAGGAGGCCCACATATTATTCAGCGGGCACAAAGCCGTTTCATACCAACGTGACGGCTTTGTACCTGCTGAAATTTGGCGATGCTGCTGCTGCTGTGCTTGCTATTTGATAACCGTTACGGCTGCTTCCAGACGGTTACGGCTGTGTACCGGCTGCACTTTCTGAGGGAACTTTTTTAACTGGCACATGTCCGTGACAGGATTTAGAGTGTAGCCCAGCGTCTCAACCAAAAAAAGAAAAGGTACCTACCTTACCAGCAGCGCAAAGTACAGGCATAATTCTGCCCCTGTGGAATAAATCGTGAAAAATATTCTGGCGTTTTAGAAATAATTAAGATCGAACATGCAAAATTTTCGCGTACCACTCGTGGTATTGCGACAGTAGGCGGACGAAAAATGCGCTTGAACCCAGTCAGTTTATATCGTGTGAAAGGTCCTGTAAAGCTTTCGGATGATACTAATCTAATGGTGGCAGCCATCATCTGCAGGGGTCTCGCAATGGGCACATTTTACGTTTTTCGAAACTTCCACAACGTTCTACCAATGAAAAGGATGTGACTTTCACACTGCCTGGGGGACTGGTGGCAACCTGAAACAAAATCTACAATGTTACCACTGGATAAAGATCTTTACGAAGCGCTTCGTTTCTTCGCAGTACTTTGTCGGTATGTTCGCGGACTGGGGCTTCTCGTCAAGGGCGCACAGGCGACTCATGTACTCTCCCACGGTTTGAATGAGCCTGACGGAACTGGGAGACCATTGGGTAAACGTAAAGTAATGCTCTGGGGATACTACAACAAGCTCATGCAGTGCGGTCATTGATTACTCCGTCAGCGGGAGACCTGTAGCAAAGAAGAGGCTGACGGTCGCGTGCTCGTGGATGGGCCGCGCAAGGCTGCAGTCTCGTGGACAATGCCTGACGAAAAACCAGCTCCCGTGGCTCAGTGGTTAGCGTGCTGGCCATGTCACGTCGAGACTGGGAGGTACCCGGGTTCGAATCCCGGTGCCGGCTGTGCTGCCTGGGGTTTTTCCTGGGTTTTCCTCAGACGCTTTCAGACATATGTCGGCACAGTTCCCTTAGAAATCGGCCCAGGACGCACATTCCCCCAGGGCATGAGTCGTGACGTTGCCCACATACGTGAGGCCGACAACGGCAAGCCCTATCACCACCTGACGAAAAAAATCGCTGCGCGTCTCTCAGGTAAAAATAAAAGATTGTTTCACTTGGGGTCTAAAGTAGAGACATGACGCCACCTTTTCAAAAATAATCAAGGAAATCGAAGATGGCATTTTTGAGAAAATTGAGATGCACATTGGCAATTTTTGCCTACCATGTGCGATTCTCAAGCTAATAACACGGAAAGCACTGGACTTAGAGAAATGAACTTTGTACAGCACGAAAGTTCTTTCAACGTCCTATCGAATGGCACTAAGCTCGATGTCCTCAGACGTTCCGCCATGAAGCAAATCGGTAACAAAGTTTGACCTTTTTGAACGTTTACGCCAAGTTTGGCATTTTTTAACAAAAAAGTCTGTGGCCCTCAGAATTCTGTGGGTGGCTGTCGACATTGTGTATAGTGCAGCCTACAATCACAAAAACACTCCAGTTCCTAGGCAAAAAATCAGCGGCGCTAGGTCCCGTCAAAGGCGGTGCAGAAGAAAGCGCGCTCAAGCAGCCTCAGACTTTCCTCCTCTCCCACGCGGAAACTACTCTACGCACGAGCGTGGCACGTGGTGCGATTTGCGTCGTTTGAGCTGTCATCTAACATATATTTTTTCTAGGCGAATTAAAAAATACGACTTTCACACGTTGTTCGATTTAAAATGAAACTACCCTGATTGGAACTTCCTCTTCATGCTGAAGTCGATTCGCGGCTCAACATTTCAAAAGCAAGGCTTCCAAACTCTGCTGCACGTAGCAGAACTTCCCTCTCAGTTGCTGAAAGGTAGCTGAAAGCTAACTTGTTGACTCCGCTGTGCTTCCTCCTTCGACGTCCATGTTGAAAAAAGCACCCAGCAATGCGGAAGTTGCGGAAGCCACCCGAACTTCGGGTGTGGACTTTCCTCCAATAAACGTCGCGGACGTTCCCAAGCAACAAACAACGGTTGGGCCAAGCTTGGCAATAGTTAGGCTCGCCTACCTGGCCCTGCTTGGTGCATCATCGGCCAGCAAGCTTGTTTCTTGATACGGATCTGTACCCCGGCCAATGATTTGCCAAGCATTGGCCAACCAACGTTGTGCCAAGCTTTTGCCAAGATACAGACCAAAGCATTCCTGCGGCGTCGCTCATTGTCATACTCAATTGTCTCGCGATGTAAGGTAACGATATATCATTATTATTAACGATTAACGATCATTAACGATTATCAGGCTTTGTATGTATTTGTCCCTTCTATGTTGCTACAGCCTCAGAACATCAGTTCTTTCATGCACATATCATTATTTGTTTGCTTTGCTCGTATTTTCCACAACGACAAGTCAGCACTGTGTTTGAAAATGCAAAAAAATAGAGAGCTTTCGAAATAAAAAAAAAGGTCGTAAGATATGCCGGATACCACAATACGACCAAACGCACAACGGCATGTGTTTCCTGAGGAAAAACAGGTACTATACATAGCTTGTCTCGCGAGCTTCTGCAAATTCGAGAGCCCTGTTCGCGTGTGGGTCAAAATGAAGGGTGAGGAGTTAAGTTGAATTTGGCGCGTACACAAATACACACTGAAATGGCGAATTTCTTGTCGTATTAACTCGCCATGAAGGTAACGCTTCTGTTTCTTACTACTTTAGTTTTGAGAAATTCTTTTGGTTCACCTAAAGTCGAACGTAGTAGTGCTACACCATTCTACGTTACCCTCTCCCCCAGACAACATTGGTCTAAGCCGTGGCAAGTGCTTGGCCAACAAGCTCGTTTCTTGATACGGATCTGTACCCTGGCGGACGGCTTTCCAATCCTCGCTCTGCCTCTCACTATACAACGTTGCGCCAACGTTGGATGTCCGGAAGAGTCGTTGGCCAACTGTCATCCGACCTTTTGCCAACTATCGGCCATCGGCCATTGCTTGCTTGGGTTTTACGTCATACACTAGGGAGAACCTATGTATAATAGCTAGACTTTTGCGCTGATCGGACGAGTTGAGGGTTGAAAGCGAAACCGCTTTTCAGCTCCTTGTTTAGAATAGTTTGCGGCTCCGCAGAGATGAAACGTTTCAAGTGTAACTTGGAGGCACCATGTAGGTTCTTTATCCATGCAAACAAAGACATTTACCAGGTTCTGGTCAGAGACCCTTTAAAAGCAGCAGCGTTGTCGGAAACCAGAACTTTTGTTCCTTCAAACATTTTACGGCTCATGATAGCGATGATAGAGTTGGAGTCCTCCTTTCCAGGTCTTGTTGCTACCATCCGAGTGCACTCGTCAATTGCTACTAGGAAAGATTGAGTTCTCCGCCGCCCTTCGGCTTTCTTCTTAAGTTCCGCGAAGTCAAGGTGCACCACCTCAAAGGGAACTGAAGAATGAGGTGGCAAAATCATGGTGTCTGCTTTCGGCCTGTACTTGGCTTTCTGTGTTTGGCATATGTGGCACGACCTAATGTAGTTTCCAACGTCTTTCTTTATTCTGGGCCAGGTAAACCTTTTGGTAAGCTTGGAATACGTCCTATTAAAGCCGTCGTGTTCACCCCACTGAGGACTGTCGTGGTACAACCTGAGAATCAAATCTCGTATTGTTTCCGGGACTTTGAATACACCGTTGGCTAGAACTAGACGTTCAGTACCTTCCCATAGCTTGGTGGTATTGATCTCGTGATGTGAGACTGCAGGGGCTACCAGCCCGGATAAAGCATCCGCATCAGTTAGAAGACTTGCTTTACCGTGTGAGACGTCGAAGTCAAACTGCTGGATCTAAAAGACCTTGTGGGCTAGCCTGTCCCGTGGTTCGGCAGTTTGGAACAGGTGTATGCGCCCAATGGTCTGTGACCAAACTGAATCTTTTTCCGTCCTGGTATGGGCGGAAATGGCGAAGTGCCAGAAGGACAGCCAGTGCTTCCTTCTCAGTTGCAGTGTAGTTCTGTCGTGGATTTGTGAGGGTATGAGAGTAATATCCGATGACTTGGAGTTGCTGGCGTCGCTCTCGCAAAATGTCTCTTTGATAGAGTAACGCGCCAGTACCGTAATATGACGCGTCGGTGTGCAGTTCAAATGGAAGAGCAAAATCCGGAAGTGTCAGCAGAGGGTCGGTAGATATGGACTTCACTAGAAAGTTATATGGGTCTTCACACTCTGGAGTCCACAGAAAGGGACCTGCTTCTGGGTTAGCTGTGTGAGGCATCTCGTTTTCTCGGCAAAGTCCCGAATGAACGGTCTGAAGTGCCCGGCTAAGCCGAGAAACACTCGTAACGAGTAAAGGTCGTAGGGCTTTGTCAGGTTTGAAATTTTTGCAACTAACTCTGCTTTTGTGCTTTTGGTGAAGCCATCAAACACACGGCCCAGGAATGTGACGTGTGACTGGAAAAAGGCACTTTTCTTGAAGTTCAGCTTGAGATGTGCGGAAGAGAGAGCTTCCAAGACAGCCTGAAGGTGCTTGGTATGATCAGCGTGGGATTTCGAGTATACTATGATATCGTCGATGTATACATTGCAGAATACACCTAGGTATGGCTGAAGGACTTCCGTCATCATCGTTTGGAACCATGCTGGCGAATTTCTCCACCCGAAGGGTAGATGGTTATATTCATAAAGGCCATACGGAGTTGTGAAAGCTGAGTATCTTTTACTCTCCTCTGACAGTGGAACTTGCCAGAAGCCTTTAGAAGGATTTATCCTTGAAAAACTGAACATCCACCTGTCTCGTTAATGATGTCGTCAATGTCTGGAATGGGATAAGGGAAGAGTTCGGTCTGCTTGTTGAGCGCGTGATAGTCGGTGCATAACCTTAGAGATCCATCTTTTTTCGGTGCTACCGTGATCGGCGAAGCGAAATTTGAAGTAGAAGGTCGGATAATCTTAGTGTCAAGCATACTTTGGAGCTCGGTTTTGAGCTATTTCTTCCTTTCCCTGGTCATTGGGTAGTGTCACTTAGAGTGAACGGCACTTCGAGGAACGTAGTTGCTGGTGGGAACATCCCAGCGCAGAAGAGCTCGGGATATTTGGTCTGACCTTCCTCAGGCTTCGTAGCCAATCGTGATGCCGCTGGTTCCACGTTATTGAGTGTCGTATCTGTCGAAACATTATCGTTCCAGTATATATTCAAACGCAACCTTTTCATATCAGGACGGGCGAGGAGCATGTCGTACTGAATGTTTGGTATCACCAGAGCTTGTAGTCTAACCTGTTTATTTTGATACTGTATGACACTTTCAATCAAAGACAGTTTCCGTCCGTCATATCCTTGCACTTGAACTGCTTTTCCTCTTGCAATACGTGAGCTATCAACCGCAGCTTGATTAATAACTGTAATGGATGCACCACTATCAACCAACGCATTCAGTTCTCTTCCATCTACCAGCAAAGAAATGAAGAGAAGGTTTGAACGGAGTAAATAAACAGTCTCGCTTGGAGTCGTAGGTTGCGACTGTTGACACTTGTTTATTACTTTAAAGTGTTGCCGTCTGCTATTGACTCCTCATCGCAGGTAGGAGCGTGGCCGGTTACAACGTTCACTGTGTTACGCTTCGGGAGGGAAAGCTGCGTTGCAGTGACACCAGGTCCTCGTTGTGACGTCCGTTCTTCCATCTTACGTGTCTTTATTCCGTCGGAGTTGGCTGATGTCAACTCCCACTTGCGCTGGTCAACTGACACGTTCTGAAATGCGTCAAGGAGACTTTGAACAGCTGTTGACCCCTGGACTTGCACTTGTTTTTGAAGCTCTTTCGGAAGGCCATGCACGATCAGCATCTGGCATCATGGGTTCAGCAATGTGTAACAGCCTCCTCTTTTCATAAAAATACTACATGAGTGGACCTCCCTTGTGCTTGAAAAAGCTAGCTTTGTCCAAGATTTCAACTGGGTTTCCACGAAATGATCGAAGAAAGTTCGCCCTCCAGGTTTGCCAGGGCTCTTGAGATGGAGTGATCCGTAGCTCATACCACCTTTTTGCAACTCCGGTGAGAAAAGTCTCATGTTCTTTATTTTGTCGTCATCTTTCACCCAGTGGTTCTTTTGACATGCGTATTCGTAGAAGGTTATCCACGCTTCAGGGCTAGATGTCGTCCCGTCGAACGGATCTGGCTTCACTAGTTCGAGCCGTGGTTTACTGGTACTAGCTGCTCCTACGATCTCACTACAAACTTTTCGTTGGACATCTAAGAATTGAAGTGAGGCATTCCCAATATCTGATGTGGCCGTAGCGCTGCTTGTGCACAATTTCGAGGGGTAATTGATGTACATGCTGTAGTCAGATATAGTCATATTGACCTTTATGGAAGTCTTCTTCCGGAGGTCCTCAACACTGGTGTTACACTTGTTTGATATGAAGTTCACGAATTCTGTTGTGCTTACGGACGTCGGTAGATCCACCGTTTCCTCGTCTTGTAGTCGGCACCGTGTGAACTGCAAGCCCTCTGGCTTCTGTGGTGTTATTTCGAGTTCCACCCACATACTGATCCTGTCGACTGCGCCAATTGTAAAGTGTCTTCAATACAACAAGGGAAACAGACTCAGACAGTCAGTCAGTCAAACCATCGTCTGTATTTCCGAGCTCTAAAAAGGAACCCCAAACTCCTCACGCTCCCAGTCTTCCTCCTCGGCGCTCCACATATTTGAAAGTAAAGCTTATAGAAAACAACAAAGACTTTCCTGCGGACGTCAAGCGTAGGCTAGTTCCATCTCAAATCGAACAATCCGGTACACTTGATGTCTCGAATGAACGGCAAAAAAATATATGTTGAAGCCATCGGTGAGTTAGGAGAAATAAACGCTTTCCGAATTCTCTGCGCTGCGCGGTTCGGGAAATAGGAGAGGAGGAAAAAACTGCCTCTCATAAGGCGACGTCGTCGCGAGTGGGTTTGAGCGTTCGCTACAAGACCATTTCTTCTTGCATTATAGTAATTTCTTGATCTGGCTTTAGACCACTTGGGGCACAATAGGATCCTTCGTTGGCAGTGCTGTACCGGTTTTTGTTTGTCTGCAAAAAAATATCAAAGTTGACTAAAAGTGCCGAAAAACACCATATTCACTGCAGCTTTGCGGACGATGTACAAAACGGATAAGACTGAGCTTTATACCGTTTGATTTGTCATTCATAGGGCTATCGAATGATGTATCATTTCTTGCTCTACACTGTAAGGAACGTAAGCGATACCTCTTTTAGTAGCACCATACCACCGAAAAATGACGAATTTCGGAAGCCTTTATGTAAAAAACCCCACCAAAAACTTTCCTCGAAAATTTTATATGTTGTAGGTAGCTCCTTAGACTATGCACAGAAGCAAAATCAAAATTCGGACTTGATCGGTAGGCGCACTGTGAATTTTTTGCCAGCCCTATACGCGGAGCGCATTCAAGCGGAGGCACCGTGTCCCGCGTGTTGCAAAATCGAATTTTCCAAAGGGACTTTCAACTTCTGTCTTCATATAAAAATAATTGCTGTCATTTGAAACCATTCTGAGGTTTCAAGGTTTCCTTTTCAAGGTTCTGAGCGTTTGCGTTCATAACAATGGTGTAATCGCTGAATCTAGATTGTGGAGCAACCAGATGTGCTCGCATTTTTTGCGGGATGTCACACATGTATTGCAAGTGCTGGGAGCAAGGGAAGAACATAATGATTTTACATCTTTGTAAGAGGCATATCTGTTCAGGGTTATTCAAAACAAGCATATTTACTGTACGCATTATGGCAGGAGGAACGCAGTGACTTCCAGTATTCTTTGAAACATTTCCTTTCCTACGGCCTCATGACCTCGAAAGGGGGAAATTGCACTGAAGAAAATTGTTGTAGTGTCATACGGACACACTCAAGGCTAATTCATGGTGCCTTTTGTGAACCTTGCCGAAACAGCCCGACCGGCGCCGCTGTCCAATATGTCATTCGGTTCGACATGCTGCGACCATGGGAAGGTCCTGATCGCATTTACTCCCTGAAGACACGTTGCGCAAAGTTTCGCCTACACACAGAAGACGCTTCACTCACTTCTCGACTACAGAAGTGCATGGAGTGCCCTTATACAGAGTGTGCGACGACATCTGCATTACTGTAGTGTGTCGTCCTGGTATCACACCTACCTCAATGACCTCTTCGTTGTACAGTGCTGATCGTGTGGATTTCGCTGACTACCGCCTCATACACAAGAAAAAAGTGCTATAGACAAAGGATTTTCGCTTTGCTTCGGAGATCGGCGTAGCTGTCATAAAGACTGTGGTTCCAGCAGATCAAGCCGAAGGCGTAACAGAAGTGGGTCAGCTATGCAGAAGCTGCTTCAAGTACTTCACAGCAAAGGTGGCTGAATCACAACACGCAGCAATGTTGCCCACATTTGAAAGAAAATCTAACAAGAACCTGCCATCAAAAGTAACATTAAGGAAAGTGGCTTTCACAACGGCCTAAAGCAGTTCATGACACGAGCACTCTCATCCACCCAGAATGCTCTGCATAACTTACGTTACCTTCTTACCTTCGTCACCTTGTCTTCTTCGCTGTCAAGTTCTTGTTATTCTGTGTACTGTAAATATGCTTCGATATGATCACAGTGGACAAATATACCTCTTATAAAGACGCAAAAGTATTCTAAAGCATTCTGTTTTTGACGGGCTCCCAGCACTTGCAATGCATGTGTGTCATCCCGCAAAAAATGTGAGCATATATGGTTGCTCCACAATCTACATTCAGCGATTACAACACTATTATGAACGCAAGCGCGCAGAGCGGTTTCAAATGATAGCAATTACTTTTTATGTGAAGACAGAAGTTGAAAGTCCCTTTGGAAAATTCGATTTTGCAACACGCGGGACACGGTGCCAAGGCTTGAATGCGCTCTGCGTATAGGGCTGGCAAAAAATTCACAGTGCGCCTACCGATAAAGTCCGACTTTTGATTTTTCTTCTGTGCATAGTCTAAGGAACCACCTACAACATATAAAATTTTCGAGGCAAGTTTTTGGTGGGGTTTTTTAGATAAAGGCTTCCGAAATTCGTCATTTTTCGGTGGTATGGTGTTACTGAAAGAGGTATCGCTTACGTTCCCGACAGAGTAGAGCAACAAATTATACATCATTCGATAGCCACATGAATGACAAATTAAACGGCATAAAGCTCAATACTATCCGTTTTGTACATCGTCCGCAAAGTTGCAGTGAATATGGTGCTTTTCGGCACTTTGAGTCAACTTAGATATTTTTTTGTATAAAAACAAAAACGGAGACAGCACTGCCAACGCAGGATCCCATTGTGCCCTAAGTGGTCTAAAGCCAGATCAAGAAATTTCTATAAAGGGCGAAACGCATTGGACGTTTTCTCAGCGTCAAAACGTCGCGCGTACGCCATGGCCTTGCACACGCGGCGAAGAAACACCAGCGAGGCGACCTCCCCAAACGCATGGAACGCGTACGGAGCAAGTGACGCGCGCCACTGTTGCTATATTCGTTGACCACAAATATCTGTTAGAACGTGCAGATGCTCTTCTTTCCTGTTGTTCCTGCGTTCCTTCATTCCAGATACCATTAAAATGTTCACGTAAATTTAGTGTGATGGATAATGCCCAAAAAATTTATGCGAGCTGCTCATACGCCACCTTGTCTGCCGCACGAGAGCCATGGTTCTGTCTACAGGGCTAAACGCATGAAGCGTTTTTCCGACGTTTTCAGGACGCGCGCGCTCTCGGCGTGCGTGTGACCTCGTAAAAACCAGTTTTTCAACGCGTGTGGAGGGCGTACGCCGGAATCTGTCGACTACAGATATTCGCGCGCGTCTGGGCGCGTTTTCCGAGAAGTAGACGGAACCATGGCCGTCGTGCGGCAGACACGGTGGCGTATGAGCAGATCGCATAAATTTTTGGGACATTATCCATCACACTAAATTTACGTGAACATTTTAATGGCATCTGGAATGAAGGAACGCAGGACCCACCGGAAAGAAGAGCATCTGCACGTTCTGACAGATATTTGTGGTCGACGAATATAGCAACAGTGGCGTGCGTCACTCGCTCCGTACGCGTCCCATGCGTTTCGGGTGGTCGCCTCGCTGGCGTTTCTTCGCCGCGTGTGCAAGGCCATGGCGTACGCGTGACGTTTTGACGGTGAGAAAACGTCCAATGCGTTTCGCCCTTACTTCTCGGAAAACGCGCCCAGACGCGCGCGAATATCTGTAGTCGACAGATTCCGGCGTACGCCCTCCGCGCGCGTTGAAAAACTGGTTTCCACGAGGTCACACGCGCGCCGAGCGCGCGCGCGTCCTGAAAACGTTGGAAAAACGCTCCATGCGTTTAGCCCTTTAATGCGACAAGAAATAGCCTTGTAGCGAACGCTCAAACCCGCGCGCGACGACATCGTCTTATGAGAGGCAGTTTTTTCCTCCTCTCCTACTTCCCGAACCGCGCAGCGCAGACAATTCGGAAAGCGTTTATTTCTCCTAACTCACCGATGGCTTCACCATATATTTTTTTCCCGTTCATTCGAGACATCAAGTGTACCGGATTGTTCGATTTGAGATGGAACTAGCCAGTAGTCAGGCCTAACTGTTCCTTCTAACATGCCACGCTAGTTATATGACTGTAATCAGACACTATGAATCGAACAGCCTTATTCTGCACAGATTCAACGAGGCAAGTAAAATAAGCCTGATGTTTTATATGCTAACAACTTAACCTCAACAGAGGCTTGATTGAGAGTATGGCGGGCTAGCCCGCCATAATTGAGAGTACGTAAGATGTAACGCAAAGAAGAGAAGGATTTGGAAACAATATTAGAAATATGAGTGTTCCA
This sequence comes from Ornithodoros turicata, assembly GCF_037126465.1. Taxonomy (NCBI): domain Eukaryota; kingdom Metazoa; phylum Arthropoda; class Arachnida; order Ixodida; family Argasidae; genus Ornithodoros; species Ornithodoros turicata. The sequence continues at coordinate 63,905,571 of NC_088203.1, forward strand.
GGACAGATCATCAGAAGGTCTCACCTCAAGGTGCTTGTAAGAAGAAACTCTTTAAAGCATGCGTGAATTAAGATTATACGAAAAGTGCTTAACAGATTTCGAGGGGGTAAAGGACATGACTTATGTTCATGTCCACCTACCATTTGTCACATCACAGAATAATGTGCCGAGGACGGAACCCTGAGGGACCCCATACCTTACAGGGATAGTTCAGGGGTGGAATATTAATGATTTATAAATACAGTCTGCTCTCTATCTGATAAAAATGCTTCGATCCACTTAATTACCTTTGGATGAACCTTGATTAGTTTATAGATCAGGCGCTTGTGGGGGATGGTATCGAATGCTTTTGCAAAGTCAATAAAAACAGAACCAGTCTGATGACCATCGGAGTAGTGTGCACGAATGTCGGAGGAATATAAAAAAAAGCTGCGTAGTGCAGGAAAACTGCTCACGGAAACCGTGCTGGTTTGGAAACAGCGCGTCATTCTCACACAGGAATTAACCTTGCACACCACACTTCAGAGATATGAAGCGGTAGATAGAGTGATGAACCTGGTCCCGTCCCTCGTGTATCGGCAGGGTGGGGGGAGGGGCTAGGCTGTTCAAACACCCAGTACAGCTCCCCCACGTAAAGTCACCATAGACCCCCCCCCCCCCTCCGCGAAATATTTTTCTGGCTGCCATTCTGTGTATCGGGATGATTTGTTCCATATCTTCAATAACAAGGTACGAATGAAGTGTCCAAAGACAGCTGAAACAGTTTGCATAGAAAGTAGCTAGTCGTAGAAGGCGCTAGCTTAAAGGCCAGCTATGCCAATAGCCTAAACAATTGAAATGGCTGTGATTTTCTGAAAGCCCACATCGAACTCTCCCCAATGCACCGTCATTCTCCCATTTCGGTACCTTATCACGTAAAAAATAAAGAAATAAACAGATAATTCATTCCGAAACACACGTGGGCAGAGCCATGTTTTATGACGTATATGTACTCGAGTAGGCACTGTGACGTGTACGCGCCTTCGTACTTGTCAGTGGATTACAGCTACGGCTTTTCGTGGCTTCACGCGTGAAGACGGCGGACACTTGTACAGTTCTGCGACGATTGTAAACAATGATGATAGGTGCAAACTCATCGGTAAACTTGTTCAGTGTGAGGTTGTGACTGCAATTCGACGTTTGTGTTTTGTGAGTTCGAAAAGTTTGGATCAACAACCGCGTTACAAACTACTCCTATATTCAAATATGTACAGACTTGACATTTGTTTCTTGTATCTCAGCACAGTACAGCTGCAAAATTAACGAACTGCACACGATCAGTCTTCACATACCTCGAAAATGGAGACGCATAAAACACCAGTAATGGGGGGGGGGTATTTTTAGTAGAAGAAAAAAGAAAAAAAAATAATAGGCTGAACAACCAAAGTTCCAAAAGACAAAATATCCCAGAAAAATGTAAATAATTGGTGGCTAAGTAATTCTGATGTGTACAAGTATATGTACAGTTCATGAATGGAACATATTGCCTGGTTACGTTGCCTCTACGTCAGCTGTATAGAACAGCTTTCCAAGTCACGTTCGTGTTTTTGTTTGTCTTTCTTTTTTATTTTCTTGTAATAGGAAGCACGGATTTCTGAAGAGTATCTGTTGATTGCAATGTACATACCCCTATACAAAGGATCATAGTAGACACTACATTTGAGTGTGAGAATATCCGTAATACAAGAGAGCTGGATTTGAAACCCCCTTGATACTTTGTAGTAGTAGTTTGTGCGTGGACATTTGGGATTTCTGTCTACCACATAATTTAAGCCAGATGTTTCAACTGCCAGCATGGTAAACTCCTGAAAAGCGATTCTCATTTGGCTGGAACCACATGTTCTAAAAACTATCCCTAAGGTGTATAGCATCATGGAGGGAAACCAAGAGGTACGGATGGAAAGGACAAGCACAGACACACAAGCTATGGTCTCACTGTGTAAAAGCCGCTCTGACCACTGAAATGAACATTTTCCAAGTTGGTACAAGATGGCCTAACACGATATATTGATGAAGGTTGAGAAATGAAATAAATGGTCAATTGCACAATATATAAACTCTTGATGAAAGAAGGAAGTCACTGAAAAGGTTAGCCAGCTGTAGGACTCGAACCCACATCTTCTGGATTACCGGTCCAGGGCTCTTACCAAATGATCTAAGCTTACACTTTTTTTTTTCAACACAACTTTTTATTGAGCCATGTAGCCACAAACACAATTCAATAGAGAATACACATACTATAAGAATGATTGTTGATGGTGTCCATTGTACAGATGAAGGTCAATTATCTACAACTGTATACAAGTCCCTCTAGAGGCTTAAAAAGTAGAGATGAACTATATATACGCACGTATATAAATATACAAGCTCAACAGAAGACAAATCACAAGTTCGAGCGCGCACATGAGCTCGAACTTGACCAACAAATTATACAGCCGCACGCATAGGCTTTCAACCCATGTACATTTGAAACAAAAGTACATTACAATTGCCATTTGCTACCAACAACTGTACTGACCGCATTCAATAGTCAGTTCAGTTCAAGAACGCGATACCAAGGACATTCTATGTCGCATCCCGTACTTGAGAGGATGAACTTACAGAATGATGTAGCGTACCTCCTAAAGAAATGCCAAGATCCAACAGGAGGGCCGTTACGATCATAAATGCGACGGGCAACCCACAAAGCGTACAGACCCAGCAAGACAGGAACGTCCCACGGTAGCTCACTGTCAGGCCTCAGAGGCAGGAAACGTATGCCAGGGTGTCGGAGCGAACCGAAAACCAGAACCGAAAACCGAAAAAAAACCCCGCAATTTTGGAGCGAACCGGAACGGAATCGAAACCGTATAAGTTTTTTTCGCTCAGGAGGGAAACCGAAAAATTTATTTAACGGTTTTCGGTCCAAGCAAAAACTTCGCCGGTTTGGACTACGAGTAGGCGAATTAAACTGACGTCGTGCGTTCTGAAGTCATGTCATGGATACTTTACGAGGGTTACGGTTACGGTGCAATGTATGTCGATGTACTATGGCCCTTAGGCTCCCTTTGTAACGTTTTATCGTTCGCGCACATATACTTACAGGTACATGTGACCGGTTGTGGCTCTCTACCAAAGTGCCGTAGTGTTCGTTTTAATTTCATCCGCCCAAACTCTCCTCAACTAAACAGCGACCCAAGGGGGATGCGTAACGGCTTCTGTATCGGTAATGGCGCGCAACGCGTCCCTTGCTTGAGAGCAGGGAAGTTGAATACATTTGCATATCCGCGAGGGCAAGCGCGTGCGAAGTGGCGCCTCTTTCGTAGACAGAACGCGAAGAAAAGAACACGGAGCCGTCGAGCGCGTTTGTGAGTGAAGATGTTCCTCGACTTGCATCGTACTCGTGCGGTAGTGCTTGCTGGCTCGGAAGCAGCAACAGACATTGGGATGGGATGCGATCGCACCAATCCAGCAACAAAGTACTTTACGTATGACATCACAACAAACAAGTCCGTCTGTATCATGCGCTTCAAGAAAGGAGAAAGCCTATTTGAAGAGACAGCCACCTACAGGAACCAGGAGCTACCAATTTCATAGGTGCCTATTAATATCATATACCATGTATGCGAAATAAACGGGTTTACATTTTGCAACGTCGATTTTTTTTCTGGGAATCAATATGCCCACCAGAAGCGGAACCGGTTAAAACCGGTATGAACCGTTATTTTTTTGCTCCGGAGCAGAACCGGTACCGAACCGTTTTGTATTGCCAACTGTAGGAACCGTTTACGGTAGAACCGGAACGAAAAACGTCGTCGTTCTGACGTTACACACAAGATACCAGACGACGATACGTCGACGACGCAAGGTAGCAGACGACGATACGTCGTCTGCTACCAACCGTCCTGTTGACAGACAATTTCGGTGGTGTTCAATTTGGAAGTGTAGGACTGGTTAAAAACTGTCGAACATTTTCAAAATCGACTAGAGTGCACGCATGTGCGGTAAGTTGTTAAACAGGCAGTATACCACCACCTCCACATCGTCTCGCCCGTCAGGCCAGTCCGCCGTTTTGAGCGCAGAATAACTCTAGCCGTTCGAAAATTACGGTTAAAGGTGGCTACTCTGGAGTCACGTGATGATAAAGGGTCTGACGTCGTTACTCAACTCCTGGCTACTCGGGTTGAATAAGAAAACGCACCCGATGTGTTTATTACCGCGAATGAGATAAGAATGATATGAACGAGATGCTCGTCACGTCAGGGGGAGGCAGGTGATGACTCATTGTCAGCCATGGATTCAACGGGCGCTATCCCTAGCCAGGTTCCCGAGCACGTTGGCCAACTCACCCGCGCTTCTGACGCAGAACAGAATTTACGAACATGCGCAATCATGCGACACGCTTCACCCGGGGTGGAACAGAACAAGGTAACATCATCGGCGTATGCGAATACGTTTATGCTGTAACAGTTTTGTACAAAACCCCGTATAAGTTTATCCTCAAGAATCGATCGGCAAAGAGATTCTAGGTATATCGAAAACAGAATCGGCGACATAGGGCATCCCTGACTCACGGAACACAGAATTCTAATTGGAGCAGATGCAACCCCGTTGACAAGAAGCCGAGCGCTCACATTATGGTAACACATCCGAATCCGCTTCAGCATAGTGTCTCCTAATCTCACATGATTTAAGATGCTGAACAGAAAATCATGGCTTACTTTGTCAACAGCCTTCTCGAGGTCAAGCTGCATCATGCCCACAGACATTTGCAGAAGTGTACAACATTCCACAATCGAACGTGCCGTGTGTTCGTTTGTAAAGATAGTACGACCTCTATACGCTTGATGTTCCCCTACAATATCGCTAACAACAGGCTACAGACGCTCTGTGAGGATTTTCGCTAATATCGTATAATTAGGGTTCGTGGTTTTCGGCATTTATTTTCAACCCAATCCGGGGGGTGTTTATCGGCATTTATATGGGGACTATAAATCGGATTTTTTCGGCATCTATATTCCGCCCAAAAAATAAATGCCCGAATACGGGCATCTATTTATTTCGCATGAAGGAAAGCCTATTTTGCGCGCGAAGTGACAACGAACCGAAAAGAAGTGAATCGATTAATGGTTTCATTAACAATGTCTTTTATTGCCTGTGCCAGACCAGCAAACAAGGAGACTACCTCTTGTTGTAATAGATGCAAGCGTACATCATCATGCTCGCATCTGTCATAGCGGCTCGCTCCTTGCGATTAATAACAAGCAGTTTAGAGAACGCGCGCTCAAGATTAGCGCTAGAAACAGGAATACCCAGTATGCTTAAGGCGCACTGCGATAACAAAGGCCATGTACTGGAACGGGTCGTCCAAAACTGAATAGGAGGTATATCCACCTGAGGGGCAGGGCATGCAGCATATTCGAAAAACTCGCGCTTTATATCATCCATACGAGATTCATCTCGTAGAACAAATAAGAATAAGTCCTCGTACAGTGAAGTGCCTCGAAGTGCCTTGAAGCGCCTCAGGCACGGAAAGAAGGGTCACTCCAAGTCGTAACTGGAGGGGAGTAGATAGAGGAATACAAAGAACACAAAAATGAACTAGAAGGCTAGGGCAGGGCATCAGCGATCGGCTTTTGGAACCGTTTGGGAGCTACGTACACTCGTGATCTCTTTTTAACCCGACAACAAGAGACCACAAAGGTTCTGAATAGTAAATTCACTAAAGATAGGTGTGTCACTAAGTACGTGTGCTGCCAAAAGGCGGTCACCGACCGCACAACAGAGCTGAGGTCATCCTCCTATAAGCGCTTAAGCACAACGAAACAAGGGCACAGCCCGAAGATAATGCCACACTCGAGAAATAGTCGACATAGGGAAATTCCAATGGGATTTCCCTTTGCGGTTCCAGGAATGGCAGTTGTCAGGATACCAGAAATTCGGATTTTTTCGGAATATTCCGAACCTGAAAAAAAAATCATTGTGGGGGGGGGGGGGGGGTGTTTTCCGGCATTTTTCGGAAAATGCCGAAAGCCACGAACCCTACGTATAATCCACATTAGTCAGAGTAATGGGACGATAATTCTCTACCTTCCGTCTCGCGACAGGATCCGTTTTCTTTGGAATTAGTACAGTGTGCGCAACATCAAAAGATGCAGGCTGTACACCACGACTAAAAACTTAATTGAACACAGATGTCAACAACGGCGAGAGAACGGAACGGAACGTTTTATAAAATTCTGCACTGAGTTCATCAGGACCGTGTGACCTTCCTCTATTTAATGCACCTATCGCCCTAGCCACTTCCTCTTGAGTGATGGGTTCATTGATGCTATCTGTAGCCTCTCCAGAAAGCTGAGGCACCCTTTGAGGAGATCAGAGGCTACTGCGCCAGGCGCAATAGGTGCGCGCTGACGAAGAATACCCCGAAAGTAGTCGAGAAACAGCCCTGTTATGGCGTTTGGGTCAGCAACAGTAGCAGTACCCGAATCAAGAGCTGTTACGCGATTATCTAGTCTATCATGTTTCAATTCTGCGTCCACACACAACATTTTTTTACACCTATGTTAGTGTAAGAGGGGTGCATTTCGCAATATACACCCAGATCACACTCATATTACACCCCTTAAATGGTGCGTATGTGTGTGTGTGTGTTGTGAAATACACCGTGAGTTTCTAGGTGTATTTCATTACACCTAGAAACTTTTACACTCAAAAGGGGTGTGAGTTATGGTACACCCACCTTACACTCAAAAGGGTGTAAAAAAGCTTAGTGCGTTCGAGGCTGATCCTCTCACAAATGGGTGTGAATTGGGTGCACATCTACGTTGGTGTGTTAAGGGTGTAGTAAGGGCGTAATGGTTTAAGGGTGGTTTGCCTTATTGTAAAGTGTTTAACATTGTCGTGGAATATGAATGGCGTGTACACTGAGTCTTAATTTTCTCTCGTACCAAAACCAGTAAGAAACACAAACGTTATCTTGATGGTGAGGGCATACACCAAGCAATTCCTCACTTCAGCGGATTTTTTGGTGTGTGTATATATAATCAAATTAAGCTTGGACATCTCACCCTTCGTTTTGTATGGAATGCGAGCAGGGCTATCGAATTTGCAGACGCGCGCAAGGCCCCCCCACCCCACCCCACCCCCCAGGGAGTGCATATAGTATCTGTATAGTATCTGTTTTCTCTTAGGGAGGAAATACCTTTCTAAGTGACCGTTTGGTTCGCATCCCATTTATGTGATGTTTCAAATGTATCTCTAAATTTAAGCGCGTATATCCTTATCCGTATATCAGACCGTAAATTGGTCCAATATGGCACCAGTTCGGAATTGCTGTGTTGGGAAAACACAATGCATTACATGTTCATGTTATGCATTTACTCTGGCTGATATGCATAATACGCACACTATAGAAACAAAGGTGCACACGTTACGCCATTCCTTAAGGGTGTTGATTTACACAAAAAATTGAATCAGTTAGGGTATCGTCCAATTACTAGTGTAGACCAGCGCCCACTGTACGCGTCCTCCCACACACGAAACTTTTTTACACCCTTTTAAGTGTAAGAGTTTGAAGGTGTTGTGAAATACACCTTGAGACGTAGGTGTATTACATTACACCTAGAAACTTTTACACTCAAAGGGGTGTGAGTTATGGTACACCTACCTTACACTCAAGAGGGTGTAAAAAATTTTAGTGTGAAAAAGTATTTTGAAGGCCTTTCTACATCAAGGTGGTTTTGCAATCGAGCGTACGGCAGCGCCAGCATATTTCGTGTACATGAAAGACTGCATAGACATAGACATCTCTCTGCATAGACTGAAAGTCGTCGGTACAAGAGCCTGGCTGACGGGCTTCCAATGCTATAAGGTCACGCAGTTGCCTCCGTATGCCTCTTAGTTGTCCAGATTTCTCGAAAGACAACCTGACACCAATTTTTATCGCCTCGTCTTTTAGGACACATTTGAATTCTTCCCATCCAACCGCAATGTGGGATGAAGCCCGGGCCGTAGCGACCTGGTGGGTGACAAAGGCCGCAAGAGCTTTCTCGGAAAAGAGATAATTATTTAGCGTCCATCTAGCATAGTCAATAGTTCTCCAGTTCTTGTGCCGATCCGGTACAATGAAGGACACACAGCTATGATCAGTGAAATGTGCTGGATCTACAGCGTAGCACACATCTCCAGATACACGAAAATTAACATAAATCCTGTCGAGCCGTGCCCATGTGGAAGCTTGGAAGCTTGATTGTGCGTATAAGGTATAGGTAACCACTGGCAGATTCTCCTATATCAGCAAAGCCATTCTTCTCTATCATTGTCCGCATGCCCTGCGCACCACAATCAGTACGAGGTACTCCCCCAATTCTGTCTCCGGGGTTCAACACACAATTGAAATCTCTCAGAAGAATAGTCTCACGACAACTGTTGCAGAACGGTGAAAGCTCCAGGAACAAAGCTGCCCTACCCTCAGGTGTGCTCGGGGCGTATACATTAATAATTCTGCATTCTTTCATACCGACACGGAAGTCGACAATTTGGAACTCACCAGCTCTACCTTCAATAACATCACCAAATACAAGACAATCTAAACTTGCCTGAGCATCAAGAAACATCCACCCGATCTTCCCCGTGAGAACGCATAAAACATACTGTAGTATTTCGCGAACACACCACGCGCGACATTTAGTCGCTCAAGGGGCGATATCTCTGTTTCCTGGATAGCAACAATGTACACTTCCTGACTTTCCCGCATGGGTGCGTCTTTCATCATTAATCTCTTAGGCACTTCAGGCTTTGTATGTACTGTCCTTTCTATGTGTTCCAGCCTCCGAACATCAATTCCCATCATGCTCAACATAAACTCCTGCCATACCATGATTGTATCCCTTGCTACTTTCATGCTCTGCCATACATCCTGCTTCGAGGAATTACTCAACTACTACATTATGTGGTATTGCACGCGCGGTTATGTGGTATTGCACGCTCCTTTGACGGATCTTGAACGGTATTACACAGCACCAAACAAAATGACGATAAATATAATTTGCGGCTTTAGTTCTCGAGACAAGTATAGTTGTGAGTGATTGTTCGTGGTTTGATGTTGCACCCCTGAGCATTCCTCGACGTCCCATCCACAATATTCTTCACCCAACAATATCTGCATACACTAGATATTGACCACAAGTCTTGACCAGTCTCAGAAGGAGTGCGCTAAAATTCCCCGCATGTATCACAAATACATACGGCATTGAACAGGAACCTTCTAACTTCGATCATGTTTTAGTGCTTTGAGTCAGATTACTTATACTCGTCTAGAATATGCAAACACATATTCCACTGATAGCCTCGACACACTGCACTAGCGGAGAAGTATGCTTTGCCCACTATACTTTGATATACTTAACTCGATACTTACTTCATTTGTTACGACTTCTTAACAAAATAGCAGAAGTGCCTGTCTCATTAAAGTAAGAGGCCAGCAAGGTGGTGTAGACAGTGAAACTGACACTGACTACGGATTGGGCTAATCGTTGTGGTTAACACAATCACCTTCCCTTGTATGAATGCACAGGTTGCTCTCGTGTAGGCTTTGGGCCCGCGCTGCAGAGTACAGTCTGGTGTGCTCTGCGTTGGCTGCAGCAGTGGTGCAGGAAGGCCACCGCGAAACTGCATTGAGAAACCGTGCTTCCTGCTTGCCATGTCTAAATGAAATGAACCTAACCTGGTGGGAAGTACCCATTCTGAGGCTGGAACACACAGACAGACAAACACAACACAAGCCTCAATGTGCCTGAGAACATGAACCATTCATCAACCACTGAACCCTCATCAAATGACGAGGGCTCGTTATCCCGAAGAGACTCCCTTTCTTGCATGTGCCCTGAAGATTCTTCACGTGCACCACGGCGGACACAAAATGACTTTAATCACAAGAAACAGATAGCCATATTTACTTTATAATGATTTTGTACTAAGATTATGGACTTCGAATAAAAAGACAATGCTACACTGCCAAGGTACTTTTGCCTAACGAACAGCATGTATGCAGTATGCACACAATATTTTCGCAGCGGACCCTCTAAAATGCAAGGAATGTGGCATCTATTGCCCACTACAGTAATGCACCAAGTGTAACACAAGTACTGTACAATACACACATTTTAGCTTACGTGCCAATCCAGTACCATTATCCAGTGTGAAGTTGTGACAAACATACCCTTACATACAAACATACAAACAAATATACATATATATACATACATGCATACATATATGTATATATAAATATATATATATATATATATATACAAAGGAAAATTAAACGAAGCTCTTTGGCTTTGGCACGATGAGCATGTGTTTACTATTTGATAGTGCGCCTCCAGCCGAGGACAGCTGTTTCGCTCTTCTTGGAGCTCGTCAGCCCGGCGCAGGGAAGTGACACGATCTTGGGTCGACGCTAACAGTGCGTCTCCGCGAGACGTCAGTGTTCCGCGGTGACGGCGCCACCTGTGGAGGCCGCAGTGCAAGCCAGCAAGTACATATACAAAGGAAAATTAGCCGAAGCTCACTAATTCGGCGAAGTTTCCTAACTTTCCTTTCCGAGCTTCGGCTAATTTTCCTTTGTATATGTACTTGCTGGCTTGCACTGCGGCCTCCACAGGTGGCGCCGTCATCGCGGAACATTGACGTCTCGCCGAAACGCACTGTTAGCGCCGACCCAAGATCGTGTCACTTCCCTGCGCCGGGCTGACTAGCTCCAAGTAGAGCGAAACAGCTGTCCTCGGCGGGGAGCGCACGTGTTTCGCCGTGTTTGTGTCTCGTCAGCTCTGGGTAGCTGCGCATCGTTCGGAATTGGCAAACCAGGGGTCACTCAGCGAGCGATATACATCTGGGAGGGTGACTGAGCACCCCTCAATGCCACAGTGCAAGCCAGTGAATTATAATGAGGGAATATATATATATATATATATATGTACAAACAATCATACCCTTACCTTTTTTCTTAGTTATCACTCAGAACACAGACAATGAATTAATAAGGGTAAACAATGCTAACATGAATTCTGGACTATTCTTCAATTAAACATTCACTGATAGTAAAGACACCTTCCTCAATGTGCGTTGATGGTCGTGAAAATTGTAAAAAGTTAAGAGACGATACCAGCTTCTGCGTGTCAGAATGGATCTCAACGGTAATCTAGCCAGCAGTAACAAAAATGTGCCAACGAAATCGAATTAACTGGACTAATATAATCTACCTTCTACACTCTCAGAAAAGGCTGTGTCATCACACCTCATTGAGGGGAGGAAGTAGCGTGTCCCTAAGAACACCCGCTTTAGGACTACAATTTACACCCTCCAAGAGTTCCACCTTACTCCATTTCCCAGCAGTAACCATGACACCAGTTGCAGATATCATACTGGACATGTTTACTTATTTAACTCTGGTAACTTGGAGTGACTATAAGCGAGCGAAAAATAGCCAGGGTAAGGCAAAGTAGCGGAAATGAGGTCATAACTCTGCGGTGAAAAATAGACAGAGTTAACCCTGGTAACAACTCTTCTCGACTCTGACCCTAAGCAGGGTAAGCTGGCGGTATGACGTCACACACATGCGCGTGCGGCGTTGTCGTCTGCTATATACGACAATTGGCCCCCTTCTGCTTGGTCTTGGCCGAGTTTTAAAAGCTCTAGGTTTAGGGTTAGTTTAGGAAAATATTTGGGAAATGTTTGGAAACTGTTTAGGAAAATGAAACTCTAAGAAAAAGGAGTAATTTTAGTCCTTTTAGGGACTAAATGCTTTGCCACAAAAATTAGTCGCTTTAGGGAGTAAATGCATGGGACTAAATGAATGTCACAGAGTGGGGACTGCATTCCACGCTCTGTTCTAATAGTCTCAGGTACATAATTCATGTGCATGAATGAAAATACTTCGAATTAAACCGTCATCCGTGATATGCCTAGTGTTATAAAATCTTGCGACATGCATAGGACACCATTTCGCAAGAAAGAACCTCTAACTATTTTTTCCTCTGTGTGGGTGGAAAATTGCCAAGTTAGCTAAGTTGTATAGCCTTATTCTTCCAAGTTAACGAAGAGCACATATTTACGTAGACTGTTGCATTCAGGAGACCATTGGTGAAGCTCAGTGACTATTTGCAGTCCTCGGGAGTAAATTTCGGGGTTAGGGGACCAAGATGGGGAGAAATTGCGGTCTAGGGGACTACAGGTTTTCCCGGCGATTTCAATCCAAGTGCCAGCTAGATTAATCCCAGTGCCAAACTAATTAATCCAGGTGCCATTTAAATTAATCCGAGTGCCACTCAAATTAATCCTATATAAATGCTAGACACTTTGCGACATAGGTGGTGCGGTCTACTACGTGGAACCCAACTTTTTGTGAGTCACGTATGTCAGAGTTGCATGACATGACATATACTCACTGTTGTGGGTATGTCAACTGTTTGTGACAGTTTTCGTCATAGCGTGACCTTCTAGGGCCTCACCGTGTCGCAGCTGTATCGAACGGTGATTTACGACCATTATTGACTACAAAACCTTTTTGCCACAATTTTGGCGAAACCATTTATGGCGTGACTTTTTGGGACTTCTTCGTGTCAGAGCTGTGTGATATGGTTGTTTAGGACCATTATTGACTACTACTACACCGTTTTGGGAGGCTTTGGTGATGCCGAGTGCGACTGCGGCGTGCCCTCTTGCCACTTCCTCGTGTCGGAGCCATATGATGTGGTGCCATACAATCATTATTCACAACTACACCTTTTTGGGACAATGTTCTGGAGCGGGCTATGGCGTGACTTTTTGGGACTTCCTCATGTTAGAGCTGTATGATATGCTGGTGTACGACTGTTATTGACTACTCTACCTTTTTGGGATAATTTTCGTGATGCCATTTCCAGCGTGATGGTACGGTGGTTTACGAGCATAACTGATAATTGCGCCATTTTCGAACGACTTTTGTGATACAGGGTGTGGCGCGACTGTTTGTGATTTCGTCATGTCACACCTGTGGGCGCGGTTATTTACCATCATTATTGACTACTACACCTTTTTGGGATAATTTTCGTAAAGCTGGCTACGGCGTGACTTTTTGGGACTTCGTCATGTCGGACCTGTATAATATCGTGGTTTATGACCATTATTGACTGCTACACCTTTTTGGGACGATTTTCGTAATGCTGGTTAAGGAGTGACTTTTTGTGGCTTCCTCATGTCGGAGCTGTATGGTAATGTGGTTCATGACCATCATTGACTGCAACACCTTTGTGGGACAATTTTCGTAATGCTGGTTACAGCGTGACTTTTTGGAACTTCCTTATGTCGAAGCTTTATGGTATGGTGGTTTATGACCATTATTGACTATTACACCTTTTTGGGACAATTTTCGTAAAGCTGGTTACGGCGTGACTTCTTGGGGCTTCCTCATGCCGGAGCAGTATGATGTGGTGAGTTAGGACCATTAATGTCTTCTACACCTTTTTGGGACAATTTTCGTAATGCTGGTTACAGCATGACTCCTTGAGACTTCGTCATGTCATGGTATGTCTGTATAGTATTGTGGTTTATGAACATCATTGACGGCTGAACCTTTTTGAGACAATTTTCGTAATGCTGGTTACGGCGTGGCTTTTTGTGGCTTCCTCGTATCGGAGCTGTATGGTATTGTGGTTTATGAGCACTATTGTCTACTACACCTTTTTGGGACAATTTTCGTAATGCTGGCTACGGCGTGACTTTTTGTGGCTTTGTCGTATCGGAGCTGTATGGTATTGTGGTTTATGAGCACTATTGACTACTACACCTTTTTGGGACAATTTTCGTAATGCTGGCTACGGCGTGACTTTTTGTGGCTTCCTCGTGTAGGAGCTGTATGGTATTGGGGTTTATGACTATTATTGACTACTACACCTTTTTGGGACAATTTTTGTAATGCTGGCTACGGCGTGACTGTTTGCGGCTTCCTCGTGTCGGATCTGTATGGTAATGTGGTTTATGACCATTACTGACTGCTACACCTTTTTGGGACAACTTTCGTAATGCTGGTTACGGTGTCCTCCCTTCACCGACTAGCCTGAAGAGGCAGTCACATGTAACCAGTTCTTACTGCAGACACCTTTTAGCAAGCATCCCGACCGGTTGAAAACTGCTGATTCATTTTTGCAACGAAATAAGCATCCAGTTGAAAAGTGAAGAAAGTCAGCTCTCACTGAGAACATATAAGTCGTGAATGCTTGTCAAACTCTTTTTCAGAGCACGCACCGAAAATTGTGTTCATTGCATTCATTCTAAACATTTAACATTATTTGTCTGCCGGAATATGCTGGGGCACTACTCTGCACCTGTGCCATGCCAACGAGAATCAAAAAGTGATAGAAAGCTTGTCACATCCGTTTGGATATGAAAGTCTTTATTGCATTTTCGTTGTGTCACCTTTTGTCTTACAGCTCCGACGTGAGGATCTCCCAAGAGGTCACGTTGTAACCACCTTCACAAAAATTGTCCCGAAAAGGTGTATTTGCCGAGTTTGGTCGTAAATCACCATAACATAGAGCTCTGACATAAGGAAGCCCCAAAAAGTCACACAGCAACCAGCTTTACGAAATTGTCCCAAAAAGTGCAATAGTCAATAATGGTCGTAAACCACAATATCATGCAGCTCCGACACGAGGAAGTCACAAAGAGTCACGCCGTTACCAGCAATACGAAAATTGTCACAAAAAGGTGTAGCAGTCATTAATGGTTGTAACTCACCATATCATACAGCTCCGGCATGAGGAAGTCCCAAGGCGTCACGCTGTAACCAGCAATACGAAAATTTTACCAAAAAGGTGTAGTAGTCAATAATAGTCATAAACCACAATACCATAGAGCTCCGACACGAGGAAGCCACAAAAAGTCACGCCGTAGCCAGCATTACGAAAATTGTCTCAAAAAGGTGTAGTAGTCAATAGTGCTCATAAACCACAATAGCCCAAGCAGCACGCAATCCAATATTGGCACTATCCCGATTTCATTGGGCCTATAAAGGCCCAATCAAGCCAACGAACACCTAGTAATTGGCAGATTATTGGCTATATGGGTGTTATCTTGGCTCAACTGCAACTATACAAAGCAAATAAAGTGCATCATGTTAAAAAATGACCAGAATACCATTGTTATTGAAGGTTGAAAGCATGTCCCCCATATAATTACGTTTTGGAATAGCTCAATGAACGATGGCGCTTCATTGGCGTTACATTGGACAGCCATCGAACCAAAGTGCCAATGTAGCCAGCTTTCAACGAATGCTCTTTCATTGGCATTTCATTGGTAGTCCTGGGTTGATCGTGGCTCTACTTTAACATTCCAAAAATGCGTTATATGAGGAACAAAAATGAATAGTAATGATAAAATTTCACTTGTGGTCTCATTCTTGCAAAAATAGTTCTGATTTGTAGGGTTCATATGCTGCTAAGTTTGTAATTATTCGAGTATTGACACACTTCAAGCCACGCACAAAAATATCCGTTTTATGGGCGGCAAAACAGATAACCACAGTGGAAGCGGCAGTTCAAATAAAAAACACAATACTTGGTAAGGATGAATGCTGCTGTTGTAGGTTATGCGCGTTGCATTACAGATGCATTGTAATACCCCAGTCACACGGCATGGAAGGGGGTTTTCAACAAATCAGGGGAGAGAACACAGTCATTCGAAATGATGGTTGGACTACAGGTCAAGTAACGGCCGTTCCGCTAACGGCCTCAGGTTTCCCGTCTGACTAGGGTGTAAGTTGCTGATACGTATGCCCCTCACCGTTGCAGGAGTGTTACGCTCCCTTTTACTTTAGGTGTGGGTTGTGTGTATAATTTGATAACTTTGCCAATGAAAGAATGATTCTGGTTGTTACCGCGACCCCAATGAAGGCTGCTGAGGGATCGCATATCTTTTGGGTAGTTTTGTGGGACTGCCCAGAGCAAGCGGGATCTTACAAGCTCACTCCCGCGTGCCACCGTTGGCAAAGTTTGAGTATCTACTATCTACACAAAAAATATAACAAGAGAAATGAAAAAAAAGTAATGCTTTGTACTGTGATGCGTTCCTGTTGTCGTGCTGTACATTACTGTACACAAGATTGGTATGACAGGTACCGGCTACATGTCATTCATATTTTTCATTGGCTCACCACGGCTTGCAACATTGGACCAATGTTGGCAGTTACATTGGCACAATATCGGACCGAGTCGCACGGTCAATATTAGACCAATGTAACTTATATTGGATGCTAATGTTGGACATATTAGTCGAATGATGGTGTGCTGCTTGGTGCTCGATTGCCTCGTAAGATAATATTCCATGTTTAAAAAGCTGATATCACTACTTAACCTCTGTGCTTCACGAGTTTTCGATCCCTGTCGAAGTCGCGTTAGCGTATGAAAGCCACATTTTAGCAGTTGTTATGCTTAGCAGGGTGGACACACCGGCCAGCATGTTGGTTAGTTTATTATCAGGTTAGTACAAGTTGGGTGTTTGCAGTTTTTTGCCCAGGTTAAGGCCGGTTCACATTGGTTGGGTTAAGTAGGTGCCCCTCTTTTGGCGCACTCAATACGGGGGTATGAGACCCCCGGAGCGGCCACTAACCATCGAAAAGCAATTTGGAGCGCAACACTGCTCGCCCCCTGATGCCGCTTCCTGTTGTCTGCTCGTGCAGTGCACAGACGGAGGACACGTTGGCTTAGTTTGAACCGATAGTAATGTTGGAAGAGACGACTAAGGTTGCGAAAACATCTCCTTGTAACAGCGAATGAAATACAGAAGATGGGAAGTTGTGACAGACGTCATAGGAGCTGTTTACTGTGAAGACGGCTGCATGGCGTGAAGATTTCTGGATTAAAGCCCATATAAATATTACAGTTTACTGGAATCGGAGCACTAGGTAACATTTTAAGTTCGTATTTTGCTTCCCAGCCCACACTTTGAAGGTCGTCCTGCCGGCGCTCAACAGGAAGTACGTCACGGAAAATCTCAAGCACCCGGACGCTTGTTGTCTGCTTCAAAGCCCCCATTTCAAAACGGATGCGCGGGGAGCGGCTCGGAGTCTCGCACTCCCAGGTGCGCGAGTGGTGCTTGTGTCGCGTTCAGTGAGTGGAGTCTGAAACACTCGCGCTCCGGGGCTCTTACTTAAGAGGGCATACCAGCTCTCTGTCCCAATGTATTTCCTATGGAACATATTTCATGCTTTTTCTCGGTAACCACCGCGCAGATTTTAACGCGGGTGGTTTCACTATAAAGAGGAAGACGAGATGAATCGGATAATTACTACATTTCTGATACATGTCGTATGTATTTTACGGCGATGTCACGAATGTAAAAAAAAATACACAATTTTTCTCCTCCCTCTTTGAACAGGTTTTTATTAAACTTCCATAGCCATTTCGAAAAAAACTTTCATTTACTTTCTCTCGAAATATTTCAGGAATCGATAGACACCAAATTTATATGTCTATCACTTTTTGTTTTTATAAGAAAAGCATGAAATGTGAGTACACATACGACCGACGGAAAGCATGTCACTCTGTGGCGCCATCTGGTGACGCAAAGAAGAAACCGCGCTGACCGTATCCATCCGCCGACCAAGCAGTGCGCATGCGCATCACAGTTCTAGATCATATGGGGTGTGGATGGCATGCTGGTTCCAGCATCCTCTTTCTCTCTCTCTCTCTCTTCTCGTTAGTTTCATGGCACACTCACTTAGAGCATGGCCAGAGACCAGTACAAAGGGTTGCTTAGCTGCTCGTAAAGGGATTATCCCCTAAGCCTGCATAGTCGTGACACTGAAAAAAATGGCTAGGAAGCAAGCGAGCTGGTTATGATGATGCATAATGTGAAACCCCGAGACAAGGGAACACGAAAGGTTCTTCTTCTTCTCCCGAACTGACCTCCTATTTTGTCCTCAACTGGTTGTTCCCTTCCCTCTGTTTGTATATATTTCTTGTATGTGAAGTAAAATTTTCAGCTGTGTTTGAGACTTCGTGTTATGTCTGTCTTTTCGTGTTCCCTAGTCTCGGGGTTTTACATTATGCATAGTCGTGCTTGTGTAATGTAAAGAGAAAGGACACCAACAACCCTCTCCTTTTCTCTCTCTCTCTGCGCACGGTGCGGGTATAGAAGAGTGAGACGAGTTTATTAGTTTCACATGAAACGTCAATTTGCCCATTTTGCAAGTTGAGTTTGTGCGGACTCAGTCAACTGTTTGAACTGTCTCATAAAGCTAACGAGAATCTCTTATAATTCCGGTTAGTGCAAGCAGGGATTTACAGTCATTCGTTACAATAGCGTTCAACAGGACTGTGCTGTATGTTCGTAATGCTGAAAAAAAATGTTAGCAATTCTACCGTCGCCTCTCATAATAACAATTCGCCGTTTCCTTTTCTTTTCGCTAAGAGTGCACGCCTCAGTCAGTTCCAAACTTCTGAAGTTTTCGGGAGGACCTCCATATTCCCGGTTGCGAAATCCACGATCTTGAAATTCGCGGGGTATCAGAAAAAAAAAAAAGGTCCCGGGTTATGTGGACGGAAAAATGGTCCCGCATGCACCTGCGCTGCCAAAAATACAGGGTCGTAGTTACAGCTAGCCGATGGAGCACATCACAGCCGACCAAGTGTTACCATTCGCTCTCCTGATTTAAAATTCCATTCAATAGGCAACACAAAATGGATATAATTCGCTGCACTAATTCGCTAGTGATATCGTCCTCTGGATGCTAGTATTTTTCTACAGTTGGCCAGACACGGGTTTTACAGTTGTCCCCTGCATCTTTTCTGTGTCAATGTTTATGTACAATGAGCGTTGTACACCCATTTATTCATTGTCTCATGGCCCGTACAACTCCGCTTCTGCTGAAGATACGGCTCATCGACATCCAAATTATGAGAGAACAACTGCAAAGTCTGTGCCTGACCTACAATAGCAGAACATACGATACAGGAAGGGTAGAAATCCAGCGAACCGGTAGAATGTAGGAAGGGAGTTGCCTCAGGAAAGAAGCCGCCGATATTTCGAACAGAGACTGTTCTTCTTCTGGGCACCGTCCTCATCATTGGCATGGTATTTAAAGGGTTGGGTGTGACGTGTTTAAAGGTTCATGCGAATTGTGGGTCAACAGCCCGGAGGGAAGAAAGGTTCCGTACGGGCTTCTACGGCCGGAGTGAATGGCTGCTTTGTTAGAGTGTGGAGGGGATTATGTGAACGTAGTGACCTAGGCTACAGACACTTAGACACACTAGACACTTTCTCATTGATACACACGAAGGTGGTCGCGTTCGCTCAGTTGAGCATATTCAGATTTGTGATGAGACAAATGAGGATGCACGGAGTCTAGTGGCAAATTCAATGCCGGAACGAGGGAATTTGAATTTAGTGTCCACCTTTGTGTGTTAATGAGGTAACAGCGCCGCATCCGCGTGATATCGGTCAGCATGCACCTTTACATAATCGCCTCAACCCGAAACAAACGTTGCGATGATAACCACAGTTGAGGGTAATGCCGAGTCCACACCTTATGCCAAGGCGGACACCCTCGCAGCATAATGGCGAATTCGGGTGATCATTTCGTGGCAACTTTTTTTCCTGATCCCGAACAGTCATGTTCGTTTGGTCGAAGCAAAGCAATCTCGCATGTTCGCGTGGCGCTTTCCGAGCCCCGAGAATTTGCCAGTTAGCACTTTCTTCGCACGGTCTCGAAACTGTCGAGCAGTGGGTTGCCCAACTATTTCCGGTGTCGTCAAATCCTCACTGCAACGGTGACGAGTGCCCTCATTGGCCCGCAAGTCGAAGTTCACGTAATGGACCATTTCCGACAACGCGTTTGCGCATGCCCAGCCCTTGAGTCCGCCATCTTTGAATGGAAAACATAGCTATGGGCCAACCTGCGGGACACTGTCATGTTCATTGTGGGGAGATAATCGATTTCAAGGTTACGCGGATGTTTGAGGTCTGGTAACGAGTACAATGCGCTTTCACTCTTTCCGCATTCTTCTCACAATCTTCTCTTGCTACTTTCCCACGCAATGTGCCACTCCGAAAAGCGCGTCACCATTATTGGGGGGAAAGACACGACGTTCGACATTCCGTCACCAGGGGCGACGCGAATATGGAAATGGTCCATTTAGCAGGCGACGGAACCAGAAGACAGGCGACCGCGATGCCCCTAGCTTGATCCAAGTGTACGAACTCTGCCCTGCTTCAAAAGGGGTGACGCGAGCCTGATCCTGATCCTAAAACCACTAGATCCCTGGCACTCATGTTCGGGTGGCAACTGTCACGTGATCCAGCTCGGGAGCCGACCTAGCAAATTCCGAGTGCTAGGCCATGTTGCATTAAAATGACCACCCGAATTCGCCATAAGTAGGACAGTCAAAACATTATTTCCCTGTATTTCTCCTAAGCGCCTCTAGGGTGGCGGTCTTCCCGATTCGGCGGTCGAAGTCGCGTTCCAGTTAAGTCTGCCTCGAGCTGTGCTTCCCGCAGCTCACCAGAGAGGGTGACGTGACTCTAGCCATCACGTGGGTCCCTGGGTGCTGCTCATCCGGTGCTCGAAATGTTCTGTAACGTGATGTACGCGGTCCGCTGACTTCTACAGCTTCTTTAGTTTCCGTGCTTAATAATTATCCTTAGAGGTCTAGCATCTAGATCTCCGCGAGATGTAATTGATATGACTGATACAAAAATGAGAGCTGATGCACGGAATCTATATCAAAGAAGCCTGAGCTTGGGTGGGTAGAAATGACACGACACTCGGTGTGTACAAATGATATCGCGTTCAAGAAGTGATCTGAACGGAGAGATATTTCGAAAATGAATTTTATTCGTATGCATGTTGCTCACGGGAGAATCACTATCTTCGGAAGCTCATGCGTTATTGAAACGCGTTCAAGAAATGGAGCAGCAGACCCCTCATGGGTGTCACTCAGCTCCAACGTTTGTAAATAAACAGGTATTCTCTCTCTCTCTCTCTCTCTCGGAAGCTCATGGAGGTCAGCGTCATGAGGCACGGAAAAAGAACATGATGGGAATGGTATGTCCTGGGGCTGGAACATATAGCGGGACGGCGGAAAACGCACAAACCTCAAGCGCCTTCTGAGGAGATTGACAGTTCAGACGATATGTTGGTTTCATGCATTCATACTGCTTGGAAGCTTTTTCTAGGGGTTGTTTCAGCCGGTTAATACAGTGTTTTCTGAACGTCTGATTACCAGAAAGCATTAAATAAAAGTAAAGGAGGAGGTCCTTTTTGTAACCTTTTTCGGGACCTGTGCCGTGGGCGCTTTGTTACTATTTGTTTTCCACTATCATGACCTACACAGTGCCTGGACTCAAGTCACTCATGTGGAAAATATCTCTATTCGGATCGGATCACTGCTTGAACGCGATCGACATCGATAATACTGATACGTGACGAAGTGTGGGTGCCGCGCGGCTTCAGCCCCTCCTTCAGCCCCTTTTTCCTCCTGTTTGCCCGTTCCAGTGACACGACTTTGGACACCCTTTTTCCCTACGTTGACGCCGGTCACAGAACAGACTTCGTGACCGAACTAATGAGCCGTGCGGAAGAAAGCCGCCTACTCGCCCGCACCTACACTCTGATCTCCCAATCGAACCAAAAGGACCGTTACGACTCCACGCACTCGGACCCCTTGTACCAGTTGGGCGACCTCGTCTGGGTGTGGAAACCGGACCGTCAAGTTTGGCTTTCCGAGAAACTCATGCGACGGTACTTTGGCCCATACGAAGTGCTTCGCCAATCTTCGCCCCGTAAACTATGTCGTCCGCACGGCTGACAGCGCACAACGCCGAACTCACAGGGCTTCAAAAGAAGACGTCGTACACGTGTCGCGCATGAAGCCATACCACAGTCCCAATCATTGATCAGGACGATCAATACCTCCACGGGGGGGATAGTGATACGTGACGAAGTGTGGGTGCCGCGCGGCTTAGCGCACGAAGATTCATTCGCTCGGTTGCCCGGCTTCCGGCTGCTCATTAAAGCTTGTTGTTCCTTTATCCTACCTATCCTACAACTTGCGTCAATACCTTTGCTTGGCAAACTTCACTTCTGAGCCAGTTGCAAGAAGTACATTGGATTCCCGCACACCCAAGATCCGCTCACCCTTCCTCCTCTCCCAGGCAAACGGGGGAAGGTGTTATTTCAAGTATCCCGCTTTCGGTGGTTCTGGGGGGAGGAGGAGGAGGAGTGTCGTTGGGAGGAACCCGAGAGGTCTGCCTGCCTGATTAGGCGGCATGTTTCTCGGGAAGGGAAAGGTGGTGGAGAGGAGCAGAGGAAAGGGTGAAATGGAAGACCGAGCGGAATCCGCTCGGGGGGAGCATAGCTGCGTCCATGGCCGACTTCAGGGGAACTGTGCCGGCATACGCCTATTACACATCTGAGGGAAACCCAGGAAAAAACCCAGACGGCACAGCCGGCCCGCGGATTCGAACCGCGGACCTCCCAGTCTCCAAGCGTACGCATCCCGCTTTCGGTGGTTCTGGGCGCTCGGATGAAAGGAGCATTTGGGGGATATGGGTCACTGCCACTCCCGTGCCAAGATCAACCGAGAGCCCGGAACCTCCAAACATTTCTTCGGATGAAATGAGCTTTTGGTTGATTTGGGACGTCGGTGGAAATGGGCATTTGGAGGATATGAGGCCTAACCCAGCGAAGAATCCCCAGTGACCCGGAGCCTTTCCTTATCTTCGTCAGTAGGCCTCCCTTTGCCCGCGGGGTTAGGCCTCATATCCTCCAAATGCCCATTTCCACCGACGTCCCAAATCAACCAAAAGCTCATTTCATCCGACGAAGATAAGGAAAGGCTCCGGGTCACTGGGGATTCTTCGCTGAACTAATGACACAACACTGAACGAAAGGTTTGGTGTAATGTGAAGTACCCTGTGAAAACCAGGGAGTGTCTAAAAATATAGTACTGAAGTTTCGGGGCAATAATCAGCGCGTTATGAGGCGGAATTTGTGCTCCGAAACCTTCGCGTCAAGTTCCTTTAATTTTATATTGTTCATTCATACATAAAGGCGGAGTTCAAGGAGTTTTAGAAACTTCCTTCTTCTCCTTCTTCTTTTCCTTTTAAGGTCGTATTGTTTTTTTTTGTTCCGGGACATTTGATCGAACGTCGTTTGGTCGAAAGCCATCTGATCGAACACCGTTTGATCGAAACGGCAGCGGTCGTCTGATAGATTTTTTATTGGTTCGCTTGGAGCGTTGATGAAACAGAAAAGAAGAATAAAACAATAAAAGAAAGCTTCAGTTCTAAATGCTGCTATCCTAAGGAATATTTCACTCTGTGTAATCCGCTTGCCCATAAACACATTCCTCATCCTAATCCACTTTTTCGCATCCAGAAGGCGATCCGACAACTTGATATGATTTTCCTCTCTGACAGGTAGTGACTAAACATGGACCAGCTCCCGTGGCATAGTGGTTAGGATGATCGCTTTCCACGCCGAGACTGGGAGATGACACGGGTTCGAATCTTCTCACCGGCTGTGCTGTCTGAGGTTTTCCCTGGGTTTTCCGAAGATTTTCCAGACGAATGTCGGCACAATTCCCTCTGAAGTCGGTCCAGAACGCATACTAACCCCCCTGTCCCTCACTCCTTCCTGGTGTCCTCTCTCCATCAGTCCACGTCTGTACGCCGCTCATAGCCACATTTGGTTCGCGGTGCTAACACGGATTAAAAAAAAAGACTAGACATGGCAGACATGCTTTTCACCCCTAGTCCCCCAACACTTTGTCAAATAATCAACATTTTTGACAAATAAATAAATGATATTTTTGAATGATTTATTCGCGTCGAACGTGGACAAATTTTAACAATGTATTATTTCATTTACGCTTCAGAGTTCTCCAAATGCATTTTTTCACATGAAATATCAGGAGGTGGAACTGCATTGTTTCCTACACTGACACAACATATTATGTTGTCAAGCGACCGTTATTATTTTTTTACTCTATGTCCATTTAATATTTGTCGCATCGTTCCTCTTGATGTCCAGGGAAAAAAAAGAGAAACAGCGTCTGTTGGAAGTATCGCGACTCCCGCTGCGAGGCCCCGCCGTTCGACCTTGGCTGGTTTCGTGTGTGTCGCGTTCGATCAAACGGCTTTCGTTCTTGCGGAGACGATTTCTCCGGGGGCATTTTTCTCTGGGGACGGTTCTTCCTGGGGATATTTTTTTTCCGGGGATGAAAATCTGGCATCTCGGGCGAGCTTTGATTATATGAAACGACTTCTCCGTGATCATTCCTTCATTTGGCAACTAGCGCTCATATTCATCTCTGGAAACCCCAATTTTGTGATTGCATCTGTGTTGCCCTTCAAGAATAGTGATTTTCCTAAAATACGCATAAATTTGGCTCACATGGTGTCCAGTTCTTCACCTTTTCCACGACCGAATTCCACGTTTTCAAGCTTGGATTGAATTAACTGAGACCTCAGCATCCAGCACAACGAAATCTGGAGTAAAAATTTACGCTTCAGAAGTTCTTCTAAAAAAAGAAAAGAAGGCATATATTTTCCAGACCCACATGATAAGGAGGCCGAACTGCACTTTTTTGCAACACTAAAACAAGAACCAGTTATGTTGTCAGGTGACCATTGTTATTATTTTTCTACTCTGTGTCCTTTTGTTTTTTGTCGAATCGTTCCTCTTGGCGTCCACGAAAAAAAAAAAGAAGTCTGTGTTGGGAATATCGCGACTCCCACTGCGAGGCCTTGCCGTTCGACCTTTCCATATCTTCCTTGGTTGGTTTCCTGTGTGTCGACCCGAAGCCTTTATCGCCCCTCACCTCCTTTGTACGGTTTTGCAAACTGGCACACCAATCCGAGAACCCTGTCACTGGGGGTTGTCGGCTGACATCATTTTTCTGAGCCGGTGTAATGTGAAAGAAAAAGAAGGGAGAACACGGGGGAAAGGAGTCTTTCAAATATGTTACTGAAGTTTCCTGGTAATAATAAGGGCAATCATTCCCGAAAGAAGCCGAGAACTGTTCTTCACGTGGACATCGTCCCGCAACCAATGGATGAATAATGTGTGGTAAACTTGTGAAGTATATCCTGCTCCCATTAATGGCACTTCGCATATTGACACTCAATGTCCAAGGTTTCCGTGCTCCAGTTAAGCAGGCTGAAGTGATCCGGTTTTTGTGAAACCAGAGATGCGATCTGCTCGTGCTTCAAGAGACTCACTTTTCGGGCTATGCAGACGTAGTCAAGTTTTCAGAGACTTGCAATGTTCGAGCCTTCTTTAGTTTTGGCACATCCCATCAAGGTGGAGTTGGTGTGGTAGTGCTGAACTCCGCTTTGCTGCCACACAGTTTTGCGCGCAACGGCACTGAGGGCCGAGTAACATGCTTCGAACTTTTTTGCCGTGCATCGGAAACTTCGAGTTATTAATATTTTTGCCCCGGCGAGATCCAGCGAAACCAACGCTTTTTTCTACAATTTGCAAAGAAGCTTCATGTTGCAGTCTGACGTGATCCTGTGCGGAGATTTTAATTGTGTCTTGGATTCTGACAGTGATGTGCGTGGGCCCGGCCGCGGCAGACCTACCTGGAGTGCACGAGAACTGCGGCGTTTGCTTGCACAACGGAACCTTATTGACGCTTGGTCAGCCTTACATGGCAGTCTCTTTTCTGCTACCTGGTCTCGCGGGGGCTCTTTTAGCCGCCTTGACCGTTTTTATGTTCCTGCTCATCTCCGCTCACAAGTTTCTGTATGCCGGACGATCACCATAGATCAGCTTGCTGTTCACGTAAGCGATCACAGCGCTGTTCTATTGTCACTGGATGTTAATCGTTTCCTGACTGGCCAGGCCAGGCGCTGGAGGCTTGACCGCTCACTACTCCATGACGATGAGGTTTCGACCGAAGCCAGAAGACAAATTGAGACGTATTTAAGGGATCGTGCTCCATCCCCGGAAGAATGGGAAAGTTTCAAGGTCTGGTTACGTCACCTTTTCCAGATACTGGGTCGGCAGCGCGCTCGTGAGCGGAGTACAGCGCTGCGACGTCTTGCTGTGAAAATAAGAATTGTGTGACGGGGGACACCGCTAACGCCGGTAATGCAAGAGTACTTAGAGTCACTTCAAGAGCGATACCGCATCCTGCTTCGATCGTCTTCGGGTGCCGCACGGAGGGACTTCGTAAGAGCGCAGGCCCTTGCAGGTCCTGGTGTTGCACGGTACCTTGATTATGCACGCCATGCGCAACATAGCGTATGCCCACCGTACAGTTGTCGCTGCTCTGACGGTTCTACCACGGAGAATCCGGATGAGGTCGTCATAGTTTCGAAGACTTCTTCCGCGGTCTGTACACCAGTTCGTCAGTTCCCAATGCACAAGGGAGTGACTTCCTAACTGGACTGCCGGTGCTATCGGAAGAGGATCAGATGTCCCTTGCCAGGCCACTGACTATATTGGAACTTGACGGTGCGGTACATAGGGCTGCATCTGCAACCAGCCCGGGCCCGGACGGTCTCCCTGCTGATCTTTATGTGGCGTTCTGGCCTGTTCTTCGTGAATTTTTCTTTCAAGCCATGCAAGCGTGTATCAGTGAAGGTTCGTTCCCGGACTCCTTCGGCTTCGGACACATCGTAGTGCTACCTAAGAAAAGTGGGAATCCTGCTGATCACGAAAATTGGTGCCCAATCTCCCTTTTGAACTGTGACTACAAAATCTTAACGTCAGCGCTAGCTCAAAGGGTTCAGAGCGTACTCCCAACAATTGTCCACCCTTCGCAGACATGCAGTGTGCCTGGTCGAAGTATGTATGACACGCTATCGGGGCTACGGGATCTTCTTCGCTACGTGATGTCTTCTAACCTGGGCGGAGGCCTACTGTCATTGGATCAAGCCAAAGCGTTTGACCGGGTTGAACACAACTACCTCTTCGTTATACTTCAAGTGTACGGCTTCCCGGAGTGGATATGCGACACCATCAGAAGTCTATATAGTAATCATCGAAGCTGTCTTTTCTTGCTACAGCGTTTCTCCCAGGAGTTCCCAAAAGGCAGAGGCGTCCGTCAAGGTCGTCCCCTGTCGCCCATTTTCTTCGTCTTAGCAATAGATCATCTTTTATGGAATATCGACACCAACGTCTCCATTCAAGGTTTACCCCTTCCAACATCTGGGACATGGAAAGTGGCGGCATACGCGGACGACATCACGGTTTTCCCTGCTGATGCCGAGTCCGTTGTTCAGACCTTCCGCGTGTACGACCAGTATGCCTCGTTATCAGGAGGAATGCTAAATTACAGCAAGACCAAACTAATGTGTGTTGGAAGCAGAGTTTCTCATTGGCCCTCAACGTTGCTTTATAGCGCAACTGTCAAGATCCTAGGTGTATTATTTGATAAAAACGGTCCCACACAGGACAACTGGACAGTAGCACTGCAAGAACTCTGTTGAAAGTGTGAAGCAGATCCGCACGAGCTATCCTACCGAGAGCGGGCATACCTTGTACGCAGTGTGTTCTGCGGGCGACTGTGGCACCTGAGCCATGTTCTAATTGTACCGCACCACATTGTAGCGCGGGTTCACAGTGCTATCATCTCCTTCTTTTGGCGAAAACGTCGAAGGCCTGTAGCACGTGTCCTTCTTTCTCTTCCTATGTCTCAAGGTGGAGTAGCATTACCCGACGTCGGCCTCATGAATGGAGGCATCGCATTGAAGACCACATCACGTATACTCAACGGCGAGTCGACACCAGCTCAGGTGCTGCTCGTGTACTGGATGGGTCCACTGGTGGCGAATCTTGCGCCACGTGCATATAATCCGCTGGCACCTGCAGCTGCGTCCCCACTACGGTTCTATGCCGCCGTTCAAGCGCATCATCGAAAGCTGTCGCAAATTCTCCCCCCCCCCCCCACGTTGTGACATCGTCTCCTAGCGCACTTGCTGAAGCAACGATCCGACACGGACTTGAAACGGGTGCGAGCAGGCCTGTGCGTCAGCCGAGGCCCATATCATGGTCCTCGGTAATGCGTTCATGGCTTCCTGGACATCTGTATGATACCCTATGGTCCTTCGCATGGGAGATTCAGCCAACGCGTGACCACCTCTCCGCTTGGAACATTGTGTCCCAGGGTAGTTGCCCATACTGTGGTAACACAGAAACTAACAGCCATGTGCTCTGTGCTTGCCGCACCGCAAGGATTTTTTGGCGACTTGTTCGGCGGCACACCAACCTCGCCTGCCCTGTGAGCTTCGATCGCCGGTGGTCAGGTCATCGACTCAGTGTTCTTGTGACAGCCTCCGGTGCGGATATACTGTGGGGGGCACGCTGTCAGGCTGTAGCGAACCGACGACGTGGCACGCCGTTATTCTTGTTACTGCGTCCCTGCAGCGGGACTTGTTTGCATTGGGCAAGATCACCTTCGAGCGGCTGTGGTTTTCGCATCCATCCGTTCGTGTCGTTGATGGATGTGTCATCGTGGAAGGCGCTCCTCCTTAACTGTACATATTGTAATTCATAAGATGCAGTTTATAATCTTTATTTTGTAGTAATTACCTGATCTTTATGTCGCGGTTTTGCGCATACTTGGGCTAGCTTATGCCTTAATGTTGTACATATTGTACTTTCCTTTTGTTGGTGTCGCTGTATATATTTTCAGGTTTGCTGTTGCATGTTCTGTTGCGGTTTTATTGCACATTGTTGGGTCAATGCCTTGCTGCTGTACATTCTCTATTCCTTTTGTGTGTCAGGTTTTGTTGTAAATATTCTGCTGTCTTGTTGTTGCATGTCGCTTGCGGTGATGTTGCATGTAATGAACTGTATATAGTCTGATTTTACTGACTGGTGTTCTTTGTAGTTGTGGGGTTTTCTGTGTGTATTGCTGTATGTATGTATTGCTGTTTGTTTGCTGTACTAATTGTCCTATTCACACTTGTATTCATTACCACGTTATATTAAATTTTCCTCCAACACATAATAAGAAGTCTGTTCTACGACGGAGATTTTGAAAAGTATTTTGCACCAACGCCTTGTAAATGAATTCAGATATTTGATAATGCTTACTTACGAGAAATATACATACCAAAATGTCATTTTTGCATGAATGATAGAGTTATTATCAAGGTAAATTGCACGTAAGCGAGTGCAGAAAAAAAGGGGGGAATACTGTTTCGAGCACTAGATTTTCCAGACGGGCATTGTAAGCACTGTGTGCAGGCAATGTTTATAGCCTAATTTACAGCCGTTGGTACATCCAGTTGAGAGCCTCCGAGATACCGACATCTCGGGCGAGCTTTGATAGCATATGAAATTACCTTTCCTTGGCCATTTCCTGATTTCTTAATTGGCAATCGCCTTGTGCTCAGACTCACTGCTGGCAACATTCGTTTATAATATCATCTGTGTGTGTACTGCCCATATTGCCATCCGTACTATCCGGTCACACTTGTTCGTCGGCATACAGTAAGTATGCACTAGTAAAACAATACCAAGAGCAACTAAAAATTCCATAATCAGTCAGTACAGACGCCAGTGACTTGTGAAAACAATAATTGTGGCATAAATATATAACAACAAAATACAAATAACAAAGTACTCATATAGCAATAGGAGAAAAGCAAAAAGACGTGAATGTCTCGAATCGAACCTTTCGTGTCAACACTGCTGTTCCTCTCTTAAGGAAATTTAAATAAAGGAAAAAGGAAGCGGGTCCAGAGGAAATGTACAAAGGAAGGACACAGTCTGTCCGCTACTTTCGGGTTTTCGGTTGCCTGACATGGGTTTGGTTCCCCGACCGCTACAGATCCAAATTGAGCGCCAAGAGCAAAGAAGCTATTTTCGTTGGATATTGCGAAAATGTCAAGGGATACAGGCTCTACGATCCTGTTCAGAAAAGGATCTTCATCAGCAGAGACGTACAATTTTTGGAGGACCAAAAAGGATCTATGTTGTTAGCACAGCCCAAGAACAAAGACAATTACGACGAAATGGTTTATGTCCACGTAAATGCGAGAGATGATCAACAGCGGCTTCAACAGAGAGAAGGCAATGAAGCCAACGATAATGTCGAAAATGAACCGAAAGACGTCAATGATAATGAACAAAGCCCTTCAGTCGACAGTCAAGGGGGTGACTCGTTAGTTCAGGATAGATCTCCAGACGAAACAAGTGGGAGCGACGAGAACGAAATACAACAAGTTTTGTTTCGGCGCACATCCACAAGGGTTAGCAGACCACCAGACCGGCTACAGGTGGATCCAACCAAGAAGAGTTCTTGTGAGATCGCAGAGGTAAAAGAACAGCTCGAGCAACTGAAAACATACAGCAAAGAATATCGTCGCCTCAACGGATTCAGTGGGAGCGAGCTATGGAAGAAGAGATGGCTTCCCACAAACAGATGAACACTTGGACTCTTACTCCCAGAACAACAAATATGAAAGCAGTAAAGTCCAAGTGGGTGTACAAAATCAAGCAGAATGCTGCTGGCGAGATAGAGAAGTTTTAAGAAGAGAGTAAGTAAGTAGTAAGAAGTAAGTAGAGAAGAGTTTAAGGCTCGTGTCGTAGCCGTCGGCTGTTCACAGACACAAGGCATTGACTATTTCAAGACTCACCCGTCGTGAAGCTTACCAGTTTACGCATACTTCTCGCAGTTCCAAACGAGGAAAACATGGTGATGCGTCAGCTAGACGTGAAAACCGCATACCTACATGGAATATTAGAAGTCGTTTACATGGAGCAACCACCAGGATTTTGCGAGAACGCTAATCAAGTATGTAGGCTGAATAAGGCTTTGTACGGGTTAAAGCAATCTGGACGGACATGACACAAGGGTACAAGCGTCTAGAAAACGACATGTGCGTTTTTGTTCACACGAGAGGAACCGAGACGGTTATCCTAGGGGTCTACGTTGACGACATGTTAATGGTAGCCACCAGTCGACTGGCAATGGAGAATGCCATCAAGGCTCTCACGAAAAAAATTTAAAGACCTGGGAGAACCGAAGTACATTCTTGGATTGGAGGTACTGAATCGGGACGAGGAACAACGGAAGGTTATTACTATTAGTCAGAAGAAGTACACTCAAGAAATATTGCGACGCTTCAAAATGGACGATTGTAAGCCGATCAGTAAACCCATGGAGCCGAGCCAGGTCAAGGAAGATGATGAACAAGCAACAGCGGCAACTGGAGCGCAAGGTCAGCTACCTTACCAATGTCTGATCGGAAGCCTCATGTACTTAGTACAGGGCACAAGGCCCGACATCGCATTTGCCGTTAATTACTTGCGCCAGTATAACAAGAATTACACAGTACAGCAATGGAGGATGGCAAAACGAGTACTGCGTTACTTAAAAGGGACACAAAATGCAATAATAACATACACCGCATGCGGAAAGCCAATCGTCGGATTCTCTGACGCAAGTTGGAATGAAGTCAGTACAGGGAATTCAAGGAGCGCATACGTTTTTTCAATGTCGCAAGGAGCAATAAGCTGGAAGTCTGTTAAGCAACCAACGGGGGCGCTCTCGACTAGCGAGGCAGAGTACGTCGCGCTAACAGAAGCCATGAAGGAAGGTACCTGGTTGAAGACTTTCTTGAAAGAACTTAATTTCGAGAAATGCGGCGACAGAGGAATGCTGCTGATGTGCGATAACCAGTCAGCAATCAAGATGATGGAAAATCCCGTACAGCATCAACGATTAAAGCATATCGGTTTAAAATACCTCTGTATCAGAGAACAAGTCGAAAACCAAAATTTCGTGATCCAGTACCTGCCGACGGGAGACATGATTACAGATGGGCTCACCAAGGCGGTACCAAAACAGAAGAACTTGCTGTGTTCAAAGGGTCGTGGTTTGATCTTTTAACTTGGACTCTCTGTTGTTGACTTTACGACATTCAACGCGAGTGGGAGTGTGTTGAAATATTACTTTGCGCGTTGATATGTCTTTTGTTTATAACATTTATTCTGTGTATTTTCTTCTTTGCCACATGTTTACATGAGAAAAATGAAGTTAGGACCAGGAGGCGCGAGAAGCTCGCTCTTCGTTCACTTCCTGGTTATCATGAGATCGAGTACAGACGTGTCTCTGATACTTCGACGAAAGGAACGATGCTGTGGTATTACCGCTAGCTTCTACACCTGATGCGTATCTGCAACAAAAGCCACGTTACGAACCGTCTGCTAACACTCTCCCACTATGCGCCTGACAGTTGCGAAAATCGTTCGCTTTTTTCGGGCATTGTGTTCGCACGAGTTCAAACTTACGACGTAGATGTGAAATGACTAAAATGTATCATTAGTCAAGTCTGACACTAAAGTGATATTTCATTGCGCAGCGTCTTGTATATGTAGCTTTCTGTTATTTTGTCATTGTGCTTCTGTTGCATATTTTAAGGTCATCGTGCAACAGGGTGTGCGCTTTTGCATTCCTTTTCTGTGCATTACATTTCATTCGTTTACTTTAAGAACCCTCGTAGTGGA
Organism: Ornithodoros turicata; assembly: GCF_037126465.1. NCBI lineage: Eukaryota > Metazoa > Arthropoda > Arachnida > Ixodida > Argasidae > Ornithodoros > Ornithodoros turicata. The sequence goes on from NC_088203.1 coordinate 63,938,095, forward strand.
CGTTACAGAAAGGGCAGGTAAATAGTACATCGAACACATAGTACAGAACACATTCATGATTTATCCTTTCTAGAGATGACTATGTAGTATTGCAGTGGTGAAGAACTTAGTGAACTGAAGGACATGCACGTAAAGGAGCATGGAAGTCACCTCCAAAATATTTTTTTTGTTTTTCGCGGCGTCTTCTGCAACGAATAAAATGAGCTCCTGCGAAAGAACGATGAGCGCAGGTGACCTACAGAGCACGCGCGAGGCTGTGTTCCGCACACCTTTAAAAAATACTCTAAAAAAACTCTGTACGTGCAAATAGCGCATCGGCGGATGAGAAGACGTCGTGACGAATCGCGGGCTCCGGCACATGACAGCTCAAGCGTGTATACGTGACAATCCTCCAGTGCCATGAAGGGGGTGGACGTCAGGTCGTGAACTTTGTTGTGCGTCGCGTTTTGCGTCTGCATTGGCTGCAACAACATTTACTATCACTATCATAGTAGAGATTACGTTTTGCACACGACCATCTCTATAATACCCGACCACAACACTTGTCCGATCGCCTATGGGACTTCCGTCCGCGGCTCGAAGAACGGAAGTGACGTATTTACGCGCGGAGCGCCCGCCAGGGCGCCAATTGCCGTACCCACAAGAGCGCCCGTTGTAGCTCAGCTGTGTGCAATATCAGTGGTCCTTGTGGTTAATTCTTCGTGCGTACGTGTTTGCGTATTTTCGCAGGTTCTCTGAGCATGTAGAGCTAAAGGGTGAACCGCATGGCACGAAAAACTGTCGGAAGACTGGCCGAACCGAAATCGGGACCCAACTTTTTTCTGTGCATCACCGCATGCTACCGAAATGCACCCCGAATTTCGGCCCCAGTCGCTGGCCTTGGGGAACATCGCCTTTCAACCATCCAGGTCAAGGAGATAATCCCTGTATTCATAGGGGTTCAAGTTGCACACACGGCAACAGTCAACCCCATTGCAGCGTCATCGTAGCTATGGTTCTCCTTCCGGCTGGATAGCCATTGGTTGCTTCTACTTTTTCGGCTGGCGTCACATCCTATTTCGGAGGAGAAATCTGGCTTGGCCAGATCGGGCCGAATTCGGCACGGAATTCTGTTCTCCGAAAAAAAGTTGGGTCCCGAATTCGGTTCGGAAAGAATTCGGACGCTTTTCGGGCCATGCGGTTCACGCTTAAGAGTTGTGAAACTGCATACTCGGCAATGGGCTGTGCTCCAAAGCTTGAGGTGGCACGTAAAACTGTTAAACTCGCGCACTATGTGGTACATCGTACATATAAACTTTAACAGCAGCACCATCTGTGTTGGGCCAGTTAGCACAAGTTTACGATTGTTAGATGCGTTCACAACTTACGTTTCGCGTGAGAGGCGTTCCGTGTTAAAGGGGCCGTAAACAGGTACAAGAGGTGCACATTTCTTTTTGTTATATTATTGAAACTTAGGCAGTGAAAACTCATTGCAATTACTAACGCTCAAAAACAAAAGCCGCTTGCATACGGATGAAATATTCACTGCACTCTTTCGCATTTTAGCTCCGCCCCGCGCTCTAACTTTACGTCATTTTGACGTAGCGCTTTCCTCACGAATTACGATCGAGTGTTCCACGTATGATTTTATTTCAAATGCGGAATTGGACTAGATGAACATGAATCCTCTTCTATTCAAAATCTAAACAGTTACAGCCTCAAACTGAAAAGGAAATGCGTTTGATTTAGGTATCATACGCGCACTACATTTTCTGGGCAGTACCACGCAGCACACCACGAGCGCGAATGAATATCCGGAACTACAGTCCCGGAATCTTAGGTAGGTGCGCTATGGCGGGCTAGGTATGGCGGGCTAGCCCTTCTAGCCCGCCATAGGCTAGGTGCGCGATGGAACATCTTCGTCATCTTCGAATGGATCCGACAACTGGGCTGCCGTACTTTGGTTGAGCCACGCGGCATCGCGTCACCAGCTCGCGTGGTACAGTGGATAGCGTGCTAGCCATGTCACGTCGTGACTGGGAGGAACCCGGGTTCGAATCGCGTCATGTGATAGCAGCCCAACTGTTGACGTTTGCGCCAGCCGAAGATGTCATGACGTTGAATTTCGGAACCACGGGGCCCAAAACGTCGTTTCACACAAACAAACTGAGCGCTCAGAGTCACAGCTGATAACGAAGTATGTTTATTGGCTGGTAATTTGAAACGTCATGTGCGCAGCTCGGTCCCCCGATTGGACGGCAAAACGCTACGTAGCAATGTGACGTATGCGCGGTGGAGAGAGGTTCGCTGGTTACTCATCTTTGAAAGCAGTTATATGGGTGAATGAGCTGGCACGAGCCGAACGAAATGTATATTTGGGTATTATGATCTGCGTTCTTTCATGGGGTATCATTATTTCAGAAATATTTGGTGGCCTGTTTACGGCCCCTTTAACATGTAGGGCTGTTCCAGAGAATGGCAAAGAAATGACTGACAACAGTTACGACGTCCAAAAGAATTTGTTGTATAAGCAAGCACTTGAGTTTTGAATGAGCAGTTGCTTGTTTGATTTTCCTACTTATTCGTCTCTTTTTATTTTTTATTTATTTGGTTTACAATGCTTTGCTAACCTACATTATGCTGTCCGTTTCTTGATGATTGCTTTTCTGCGACGCTATACCTACCTGTTTCTTTGTGCTCGTGGGTACCGTGGCTACGCTCAAGTCCTCGGCCTTGAAACGGTCGAGTAGTCTGTCATGGTTCATTCGATCTTCCAGAGAGAGATGCGTTAAAGGTACATTTAACGCATCTCTACACAACGTCGACCGTAGACTTCACCATATATGAAATGAAACAATCGTAATGCAGTTACCTGGGTTAGGACCCCGCGATATATTTCCAGCCACTTCTCTTGTAGGGCATCATTTGAGGGGAACTCGTCGGGGGAAATACTTGGGTGCCACACTTCTTTTTTCGGCTTGCAAATCGGGACGGTGCAGTACAGCATCACGTTTCACGTCTGATAAACCATGCACTGGAGACAAACACCTCCGACTACGTGTGAAAACCAGCGAAAACCAAACTCGAATGACGGCAGCGACGGTATGTGTATGGCAGGCGGCGTCTGCCGAGGGTCCGTATTCAGCGCCACAAACGTGCGGTGGCCGTTTGGCAAAACAAAATCAGCGGGGCTGGCGCTAGGTGTTAATGTTATGGTCCTGTATTATAGACATGGTCGTGGTTTTGCGTACCCGCACTGCTCGCACACTCCTTCGATGGTGGTCCACTAGGAATGTCTCGTATAGACAACTTGGGTGCCTTGTGCTGACGGTATGAACCGGAAATATGGACGCTTGTTGTGATCGGCCGCGGATGGCGCCGGATTAGGAGTGGATCGGATGCGGATAAACCGCGCGATTGCGCCATCAATTTTCTTCACGCTAGGTACCGAACACAGAGTCAAGGTGAACGCAAGCCGCTCGCGCGTCTGGGAGAGATCTTTGGCATCTCGAGTCGGAGGTGCGCGTTCGGCGCCGACCTTGGGTTCCACTTCCAATAAACTATACCTATTCCGTTTGTTGCAAAATGTGTTGCTGTGCTTGGTGCCGTGTATTCTTTCGCAGCAGCTAAATCTGTGCTTGCTGTCGTGTATCCCTTGGTGGCATCATGGACGTTCAGGACCTGCACTCGCTACAAAAGCTGTGCCACTCCGGTGTTTTCACGGTCAGAACACGAGAGAGGAAATCGCCCGTGTGGACGAAGTTCGGTGACAGCTGTTTTTGGTAGTCTGTTTTCTGTGCTGTTTTGTGCTGACGAGAGATAACGTTTATTTCCTGGAAAATTGGCTAGATATATCGAGCCCAGAAACTGAACTATCGCTGCATGCCGGGGGACACGCGGATTTTGCGGGTATGATACGGACGTCAAAAAGCTCATCCGCGCAGTGCTTTAGCTCACACGACAAAAAGTATTACTTAGATCTGGCCATCACCGCTAATCCCCAATCTCGGGCGCCAGCACCGTGCACGCCGGAAACAATGCCATAAACTTAGCCTCACAGGATTGCAATAGACGTGTTATGCTACAGAAGAGAACACTGTGGTAACCTTGCAGAAGCCTGTGCCACGCTATATTGCTTGCACATTGAAACCCAACCAGACCAGGCAAAATTGAAACTAAAAGGAGTTAAAACAGGAGCCCAAGAAAAAAATATAAACCTCCCCACCAGGGTACATGCAACGCGGGTCACTGTGGCCGTACTACCCTGTAGTACGAAAAAAAAGTATTTTCTCTCGTATACGAAAAGACACCCTCGAGTTTTTTTAATATGTCGTAGAGGAAGCCTCGTTCTACAAAACTGCATTGGTTTCAGATGTCTCTTCTGACCTCTTCGCTGCGTGTTTTACGCTCGATTGTTGCGAATTTTAGAAAAAGCGCATACTTCCCCTATTTTTCCTGCAATGACTACGAAAGTTACAAGTCTTGCGATTTTTTCTGTTCAAGTATTCCACGAGACCTTGGAAGAAAAAAATATTCATTAAAATTGATTTTTTTCCTTTTCCACAAAAAATCGCGAAATAGGAGGAAAATTGCGAAATTTCCGGCCTCTGTATACCAGCATCGATTACAGCATGACAACCGGGATTTGCGACGCTGTGTAGAGCACGGTTTCCTCTATACGCAAAAAATAAAAAACAAAAAAAAAACGCACACTTCTAGGTGCTTTCTATGAGCCGAAGCTGCCGTTCACGTCAGGCACGGTTTTCGCCAGCGCTGCGAGCTTTGCTCGTGTCTAACACCCGCCACATTGAGATCTGGGATCATGAAACGTTTCGTGGTATGTCGTTTTGCACTATTAGGGACTGCAATTTTCAAATTTTGGACTGAAATTTTCGTAAAAATTCGCGATAGTTTTCTGAGGGCCGAGCAGGTTCGCTGGATCGTTTCGCGTGGAATCGCCCACCCCTGTGTGGAGGAAAGAGGAATCGTCCGAGTGATCATGCACGGTGGCATGCATACGTTCAGGTTCATGGCCTTAGGAATAAATAGCGAGTTTTAGCAGATTAGAAGGTCTAAACGGTAACGCTTCGGAAAACATGGTAGGTTAATCGCATGATTCCTTTCAAGTAGCTTACGTCACGTTGTTTATCGTATCGTTACCGTAGAGTGCTGCCGATCTGCGGAAAGTGTGCTCCATTTCGCATCCGAAATGGAGTCGTCGTCCTTCGTCTGTTGTGATGCTATCGCATTTCATACGCGTTTGGTAGTGAGCCAAAGAGTACAGTATTTTCTTTTTCTTTTCTTAGCCAAATGCTCCCAAGCACTTACGTTAATCCTTCGGAATCTTGTGGTAGAAAATGCCCATCGTCACAGATGAACGGTTTCTGCATCACCGAACAGTACAACGTACACCAGGCACTTGTGGGTCCCAAATACGTGCCACAGCCCCAGCTTTCGCCAATCGTTTACTTTCCGGGTCGCGCAACCAATGTGACCACCATGGTGATCACGGCAAGCGGTGTGCACAAACGTGATACAACGCGACGAGACAGATGGCGTGGCGGTGTGGCTGAATGTAATGCTGCGTTCACACCGCGGCACTGAACGCCGCGAAAGCCGCGAGCGACGGAAATGCCGGACAACTTGTCACGTCCACGCAGCAACCCGCGAGAGCCGGGAAAGCCGCGCCGCCGCGCCGAAGAACGCGACGCGAGAGTTGAAAGTGCTTCTACTTTTGCCGGGAGCGACGGAAAGTCACAAGTCTGCAACAATCAGCACGCTCCCCGAGCGAGAACGCTGGGAAGGAAGAGCAGTGACGTGGACAGCACCATGACGGATGCGTATCCCTGGTCTACGGAATTATAATCAAGGCTCTAAAGCAGCGCTAAGTGTTGCAGGACAGCAAACGAAAAGGAAACAGAAACGTAAATATGAAGACCGGTTCACAGCAGCTGCGGGGAGAAGACAAGGAAGTATAACTTTGTCGACTGTGTGGAGACATGTATGTGTATGTCGTCTGTTGCTCGCAGTGGGCATCGCTTTACAGGAAGCTGTGTAAAATACAATAATGATATGTTTCGCAACTGTTATCATCATTTATCAGAACGACATTATACCTGTTACACGTGCGGAGTTTGAGTACGGATCAAATAATTATACGGAGGAGAGTGTGAGGCGGAGGACGGTATTGCCGGCACTCCCGGCGTTCGGAGTACAGTGCGAACGCGAGCTTCGCGAAAGTTGCAAACGCTGTGAATGAATTCGAACTATTATGTTTGAAGTGTTTTGAAATAAACGTCGCTTTTAAGACAACGCTTAACTGTAACATCAATTATACATAAACTTTCTTGTGTACAAATTAATCATCACGTGGTAACAATGGCCCAGTCGTGGGCCAGCAACTCAAGTTGCTCTGTTTTGCCGTGCGTTGGCAGCATCGTCCAGATTCCGACAATTTTCAATATATTTGTACGTAAAAAGTACGCCGAATTCAGCAGTACTGTGCAGAATCTCTGTGCAGAAGTAACGCTCTCTCATCAAACAACGATGTTGTTCAGAATGGTGGGCAAAAAAATGTGGGTTATTTTCCACTTTTCAGTCCTTTTACGAACAAATTTATCAGCATTATCAGCTTGATTACCAAGCGGGTGAGTATGCGGGGTTTCAGAAGTTTCGTTTCAACACGTATATACTACGTTTGATACACTGTGATCACCTTGCACATGAATAACAGGAAGTAATTGAGAAGTAACTCTGACATTTCACGAGTAACTGTAATTGATGTACATTGATGTACTAAGTAACTTTTCCTGTAACTTAGTTACTTTGAAAGTCACATAACTGTAACTTAATTACACTTTGTGAGTAACTTATGCAGCTCTGGTCACCAGCATAGCTACAACTTCAGACACGGTCTTACACCGGGCACAAAGAATTCGCTATCTTTCACAGTGGGAGACATTTGCATTCTGTGATGTAGCGCTAGTGAAGAGTGTCCTCGGCTGTTACCATTTTTTTTTCTTTTCGTCGCAAAAACTAGGAAATAAACACAAAGCAGCAAGTAAAGTACCCGTTTGGGCACTTATCGGTGCCTATTTTTTTTAAGGCACTAATCGCAAAAAAGGCAAAAAAAGGCACTAACATTAGGGTACCCTTCGACCTGATTCGTGCTTAGAACATTGAAAGGCAGCATCTGTCCTTCTCTCGACGAAAAGGCATATGCCTGGAAATCCGCTCTCTAATTACAATACAGATACAAATACATTCAGAGAATGAGTATTATAAAACATACTACAAATACTCAAAAATATTACAGTAACAGTATTATAATGCAAACTATCACTATTACTGCCAACCCCTTTGTGTGTATCACTTATTCTTATTCGCACAACGCCACTGCACATGCGTTAACATATGTACATATGTTTTCAACGAGGATATGTCCAACGAGGATTTCAGATGGCTGCGAACTGGTGAATAAGTAATTCGGCCTGCACTTATTCGTTGCCTCATCATGAAAAAAAGGGGGGGGGAACGAAAAGCTCACACGAAATAATATCAGAAGCGAGATTTCGGCGCAGCTTTCCGCTCAGACTCCATCTCATGCGTGCATGTAGGTTTAACTGCATATATTGCATGCTGCATATATTTCATGTTGCATATATTTACTTCTATAATATGCGGCCTTTATAATACATTATTCTATGTGGTGTTTTCCCAGGCATCTCTCATCTATAGTGGACGATACAATAGACAAGGCTTTAGGCAAACCCTTCAGAGCATCCTGGCTTCGTCATTCTTCCTTAGCTTCAACGCCTTCTCTTTTATTGGGGTCTACTGCGTCCTCAGGTAAGGGTTTTTAGTTCCTTCGGCGTTTCGGCTTAAGGGTTAAGTGTTTCGTTCCATTGTAAATCAGCAGCTGTCAGCAGCTGCATTTTCGCGATGAAAACTTGTTGTGAATATATGTATTGGTCATGTATCTTCAGATTCCATATGCAGATATGTGTGTACAATGTACATGTGTATGGGCTGTACAGGAACGTCGCACAAGAACAGTGTGACCGCAGACTCCTTTGAGGCGGGCTGCTAAAGTGCCCAATAAATATACTGCACTGCGGGTAGCATTCACATTTAACACAAACATTTAGAACTCTGGCTAACATTAACGGTGACATTCATGTACCTTCTGAGAGGCGGTGGTGGTGGTGGTGAAAACCGGCTTGTCGTTGTTGGCCTCACGTATGTCGGCTGCGTCCCGACTGTAGCCAGGATGAGATGAGATGATGTGGTAACAGATGAAGGAGTGATGACGGCCGAAAGTTAAGAGGCAAAATATTTAAAGCAGGTTGTGCGCTAATAGCATTCGTCAAAGCTTTGCACGCGCAAACAAGACAGCCGTATGAGCATAGAGGGACATCAACACAAAGGACTAGAGGGGACAAGGGCTTCTCGTCTAGTCCATTCTCGAGTGGATACCAAATAAAGTCAGTTGTAAGAACAACGCATGCGTGAACCTCCTAGCGGTTGTCTGAAATCGCCTGTCAGGAGCCTGCAGCCCATATTGCCTTGGTTGCCCTCGGAAATGTTGTTCCAATATTGCATTTAAAGAAAGACCATATGCTGCACATGTTTTTTACTCAAAATACCACCTGGAGATTTGAGGTGGGATAAACCACAGGGTGCTGATTTCAAACAAGCGTGTGGCAAGCAGTACATGTCAGTGCCACGTTGAGCGAGAAAGTTGCCGAATTCGCTTTTTGTTTTTTACATTTCTTTCATCATGGTGGCCACTAGAGAAAAAAATATCCATATGCTTTTCATGTTATGTTTTTAACGAAACTCATTTCAATTTCTATTTGAATAATGAGCGCCTCCCACTCATTCACACGGTTCACAGCTTGTAGGTGGTATCGGGCAGATACTTGTAAAAGAGAAAGTTTTTCGATTTGTGCAGCTGTTCGCGAATTATTTAGCCCGGGGGTATAACTGAAACACCCTTCAGGAAGAACTATCGTCCCTTGACGAACATCGGTTTCTTGCGAGATGGGGAGCTCTGTCGTACCTTGAATGCAAGAGGGATTAGCCTTCCTTAGAGACCAACCAGCGAGCCGAGCAGCTGGCCCAGCGCAGCGTAACACAATGAGCTAAACTTGCACGGTGAGCAATGCGTTAGCGACACATCATTGTACTTGTATGAGTGCGAAATGAAACTTTTAGACGCGTGATACACTTATGAAACCTGTAGTTTGTTATTCTACCTTCATTGTATATAGCTCGGTCGTATGCTAAATAAAGTCAGTTGTAAGTATATGCGCTTGTCCCGTCCACCCCTCTGTGATGATGTCTGTATACAGCGCTACCTTTAATTTCAGCTATATGCACCAGAACGTTAGTTTCGGAAAATGGGTACGATACTGGCGCTTAGCTAGCTTTCTTTTCCATGAAATGCTTGAACGTGGTATTGAAAGTGGCGGGGATTGCTCCCGAACAGCGTTCGAAAGCACGCTGCCAGCGAAGCTGCTCATTTCGCCAGCACGCCAACTGCTTCGAGTGCCACCACACTGTCATTCCGCAGCAGTCGCTGCAGCAGGCGACTTGAGAAAATCTCAGAGAGCTTAGCGCCGCTTTGAACTATGGGAACTTGCTGGAAACAAAGGAGGAGAGGTCTCCATACTGTTTCGGGGTTACGCCCCATTTCGTCCAAACGTTTATTTCGTCCAAGTACTCACAACGTCCAAATATTTAATTCGCCCGAAAAAAATCGGACGTACTGAACACTTGGACGAAATGAACAGGCGAGGAGAAACTTGCCCAGCGCGTCCAATACCCGTACCGTCCAATAGCCCATTTCGTCCAAATGGGGGAATTCCCAAAGGCTCTGCTCGTTTCGGCAGGCGACTGCCTGGCTGCATTCATGAAAGCACAGGCCATTTTGATACTGGGTGAATGGCAGGTGACTGTATTCATGAAAGCAAATGGATTATCGATCAAACGGGGAATCACAGAAAACACAAACCCGTTCACAGGACCGCTGACCTACAGTGACCGTCCTGTTAACGATGTGTTGTTTTCTATAACTGTGTTCTCGCTAAGTACCGCGTTTCCCAATATCAGTGATCTTTCTTGGAAACATCTAGGGATCTGAAAGGAAACTTTGGCTAGGGATCTGAAAGGAAACGGTCCTTTGCCTTTACGTAGACTACTTCGAGCGGCAGTGGCTTACCAACGTTCATCTCCGGAATTTGTTTGCGGATGAGGACGATCTCCGCACAAACAATCACGCCGAAGGGTGGCATAATTCGCTGCGCATGAATTTTTTTTTTTGATTGGGTGTGAGCGCCGCGAAGCAACTGTGGCTATGAGCGACGTACAGATGTGGACAGACGGAGAGAGGATAGCAGGAAGGAGTGGGGGACAGGGGGGTTAGTATGCGTCTTGGGCCGACTTCAGGGGGAACTGTGCCGTCATTCGTCTGGAAAGTCTTCGGAAAACCCAGGGAAAACCTCAGACAGCACAGCCGGCGGTAGGATTCGAACCCACCACCTCCCAGTCTTCAGCACGACCTTGGTTACCACCAACGAGCGGACGCCTTAGCCCACTCGGCCATGCCGCTGGTGCGCATGAAATTCAAGAGGCAACCCCACATGACGTTTTCGAAGTTCCTCGTCGAATTTGAGTCAACCATACACATTGTAAGCACAACCAGGTAAGCAACAAATTCGCATAATCAGGGAACATCATCATGATAATTAGTAGAATATAGCATATATACTTCCTCGCTTGCTCTCTTTGTATTCATGCTTCTTACAGCCATTTGCAGGTACGCATTCGGCTGCTGTTGAACGGGGCTTCGCCAAGCAGGAGACGATACAAGAGGATCGCTCTTCCTTCTCATGGGCGTACGGAAAATACAGCTCAGGGGAAATGATGCTGGGAAACGAAGCACCCTTCACAGACGTAACAGAGCAGTTTGCTCATGTCATCAAGGCATACCTGCAGCGCCTGTCCCACTTGCTGGGCCATGCTACCTAATAAGTTAGTTGTTCAAAGGAAAAAAAAAAAAAAAAACTAAACGGAGCAGGCTGAGCATTTGTTTCCCGTTTTCCTCGGTGTATAACATATTTCAGTGGGAATGTTTAAATCTTACCTTCAACTAATAAGTCAGTTGTTGGAATGAAAAAAAGAAAGAAAGAAAAATAAATAAACAGAGCAGAGTGAGCATTTGTTTTTCGTTTTACTTGGTGTATGGCATGGCATCTTTCGGTATGAATGTTTAAATCCTACCTTCAATCGTAAACGAAGCAATTGTTCACTCGCATTCGGAGATCCCCCTCCGTTTTCGGACGAAACAAGCGTTTGGACGGTACGGTTATTTGGACGGGTTGGTCAAGTTTTCCCCCCTTTGGTTCAGTTCGTCCAATGCCCACTATGTCCAATTTTTTTCGGACGTGCTGAGTACTTGGACGTTGTGAATACTTGGACGAAATAAACATTTGGACGAATCGGGGTGCCACCCTGTTTCGGTTCCCTCTCTCTCGGCCGATTGTCCACAAGGAGTCAAGGTCAACGAAAACGAAACGTGAAGGACAGTTGATTCTACTAATCTCCAGGATGCAACGCGAGCGCATGGAGCACTGGGATTTTCTAAAATCGTCTACTAGCGGCGCACGGCAGACTACACTCTTAACTCGGTACCCTTTAGTAAAGGGTAAAAAATCGCAATATTTTACCCTCTATTTCAGAAGCTACCAGGTACCCTCTGAGCAGTACCTTTTATAAAAGTTACAAGGAAGCCCACTAATTAGAGGTTACGGCCTTCAATCCAGCACCTGCCCGTAAAGGTTACGCCAACGTGCGGCTTTTTATACAGGATGTTCATTTTTATTCGCAACAGAGTAGCGCTCATTTGGCAGGAGGGTTATGTGAATTTTTGCTAACTAATCGATCCGTAGTTACAAACACATGCGTCAGGAAATGTCGGAAATGTTTGCAACTACGGATGGGTTAATTTGCGAAAATTAACATAACCCACCTGTCAAATGAGCGCTGGTGTGATGCGAATAAAAACAAACACCCTGTGCGTGGGATATGGACAGACATTTACAGAACACACCAACGTACCAAAATGAACCAGCAGAAAAGGAGATCTTGAACATATGCATATTACAAAAACAGAAGTCTGTCGAGAGGTGACACATTGTGCACAAGTGCTATTCTGATGTGAGGAGAAACCATGGTCGCTTTACCATGTATGTGGAAAAAAGAACTATCTTCTAAGTGAGAAGCAATGCATAAAAGTGCGAAGAAGCCAGCGAGTCAAAACAACTGCCCTATGTTTGCTAAGCTGAACAGACCCAATGAAATGGACAATTGCAGCAGAAAAAAAATTATTCCACATTGGTGTTGCAGAGGCGAGCGCAAATGGCAATACAGTATTACATAAAATGCACACAACCTTGAGGAATATGAGTGTACAGTAACGCAGGAGACACTACATTACTGCGTTATCAGCGTTGGAGGCGCTCTGGGACGAGTTTGTGAGGTACTGCATTGCGCTGGTGACGGTATGTGAACCTGCATGTGGGATCCTGGGAACAAAAGTTTGGGCAATGAGAGTAACATTTACGGACCCATTCAAATGCGTACAAAGCACAAGGTACAAAGCAGCATAAATGCGGGAAGGCGTTCACTCCGCGATTGAGTCTTAGAATATCGTAAGAATACAACAAGTAGGAAGCTGCGAATTATATATCTCGATGCATATATCCGCAGCTCGCAAAATGCACGCCGGTGTATTGACTTGGCGACCAAGTAAGAGCAGAAAAGTAGCAAGCGTAAGTGGCGTTCATATGAAGTACCCATAATCACAACAAACATGCGCTAAGAGCTCTTGCTATCAAAATAACGCACGTACCTAGCACAAAATGTACACTTACCCAGTGTATGAAGTGTGTGAATTAGGGCTGCGGCGGTGACGTTCGTTTTCGGTTATATATTCTTTGCAATCTTCGCACTCACTACACTTTCCCCTGAGAAAACCGAAAATATCCTTGTTTGCTAGCGACATATACTTTTCCGTTGTTCCTGACGATACTATGATAAACGCGAGGAAAACCACTGATTAAAACAGATTACACTTGTTAACGGACGGACGACGAGCGTTAAGCGTTTCAAGGAAACCGCTCTCAGTGTGGACAGATCTAGACCAGGCACGGCTACGCAGCGAAATCGGTAATCTTGGTGGTTGCGGCATTGACAATGGTTTTTCACCCTTTAGGAATAAACATACTAACAGTATTCCAGACTGCGAACTTATAATCTGTCTGCATACAGCATTGATAACATGCAGCCGACGTATCGATGACGCTGAAACAGATAAAAAAATAAGAGCATAGATTCGCAACTGTCGTCTCGAATGGGAGGCTGAAACGCGGCATTATGCTGCAAAACAGAAGGAAAACAAACGATAAGAAACTAACAAAGGAAATTATCGTTGGAGACTTCGCTTAGAAGTTACAGTGCCGGAGTAGAGGGTACATTTACAAGTCACAACAAGCTGTTTTTGTTTTTTCCGAGATGTAACCTCTATTCCTGTTGTAAAGACATGACTTTGGTCGCTTTTAACCTCTAAATATACGTTGCAGTGGTGTAACCTGTAAGAAATCTCGAAATCTACGTCTATATAGAAGTTACATGTTTCTAAAAGTTACAATAAAAGGTACGGGTTTAAGAGTGTAGCGTCGTCTTAGATACCCGCTTCTTATTACTTAGATTCCCGCTTAGATTAGTGTCGTCCTAGCGTCCGTCTTAGCGACCGTCCTAGCCCCCGTCCCAAGATTCTAGGGACCACAGTGAGGCTGTCAGTTGTTTACTGTTGACGACGATCGATGTACATCCTCTGCGGTACGTTGTTGGATGTAACGACGTATTCAGTAGAGCATTTCACATGCATCAGCGACCACTTGTGGCACCGGAACATGTGCTCCGTGTGAGAACGTTTGTGTATATGCAAGGCGCATTAAAGCTATGCAAAGTGCAAATCCCTGTGTCGTTCCCTGTAGTAGTAATGTATCAGCTCAAGAAGCCGGCAAGTCACATCTTCGTCTGGACGCCATTAATTAGCAATTAGAGCTAATTGGGACCCCCCACATTAATCAGGACCCTCCAGAGAGTCATTACACTAATTGGGGACCATCTAAGACACGTCCAGACGAAGATGTGAGTTGCCGGCTACTTGAGCTGATAAAAATAAAAAAATAGGTAGAAAATAAAATGAAGAGATAGAAATAGAGTGGAGAGAAGGAGTTTAGTTGAAGATCAACGACGTCATCTTGAAGAAAGCGGTCCGGAACGCCCGCTGACCGTCGCTGGGCGACGGAGCACAGAGGCAGGTTGCAAAGCATCGCAGCACCAGTTCCGCACATCCTGTGACGTCAGCTGTGACGTCATCATGGCATGTCTGGGCAAGTTAGGACAGCTCTGGACATGCAAGGAGAAAAACACTCGTAATACAGAGGCTGGGAAAGCAAGAGTATGCAAACCATCAATAGCTAACAAGAAAATAGAATTAGTTACACAACAAATGAGCCCACCAGAACAGGAGCGCAGAATGATGCGACTGCTCCATCCGAGAGGCAGGCAGAGAACTGACTCGTAATGGTTTTTTTTCTCCTGTATAAAGCCCCGCAGCTGCATCCCCTAGCGGTTACTTTCTCAACTAACCTCACAACAAAATTATTAAGAATCACGCCAGCGCTACTCCCGTTCCCAAGGCAGAAGATGATAGAAAATGGCGGGGATGCCCGGACAACAGCAACCAGCACTGGCACGAAAATTGCAAACAAAGCGGGAACAAAGTTGGCGAAAGCATTAGTTACACAACAAATCACCTCACCACAGTAGGAGCGCAGACCGATGCGACTGCTCTCGTCGACAGCCAGGGATCAAGTGACGACGGAGCGAACGACCGCACGTCTTCTCCCAACGAGAGCCAGAGGTGGACTGACGTAAGCGCCACTCTACGGGTGCTACGCATGCGCGCGCTCGTAGCGCCCTCTGCGCGCTCCTACCGCC
This sequence comes from Ornithodoros turicata, assembly GCF_037126465.1. NCBI lineage: Eukaryota > Metazoa > Arthropoda > Arachnida > Ixodida > Argasidae > Ornithodoros > Ornithodoros turicata. The sequence goes on from NC_088203.1 coordinate 63,953,146, forward strand.
ACCTGCGAGAGGCTAAGAGAGAAGAGCATTCCTGTGCCCCCTGCTGGCCGTTCTCATTGGTCGTGAGGCTAAGTGAGAAGAGCATTCCTGCGCCCCCTGCTGGCAGTTCTCATTGGTCCAGACATCATCCTATTGTCTCAAGCCTACACTGTTCTTTTCCACTAATGCTCCTTTGGTCAATCTGCAGTGAAGCCACGGTATGACGTCATCATGCACCTGCGTGGCTCAAGGACGCGTGCGCTCTAGACAGGGGACCTATTATTTATTGAATCACTATCCCAAGATTATTTCCTTTATTCTTCTATAACGACTGCATAGGAAACTATTGCAGAAGAGCACCATGCATGAAAGCTGATCGAAGGAATTCCAAAGTCTTACTAAATGAGACTTGCAAAAGAACAAAACATCCTAACATGTAACTCCAACAACGGCTAATAAGAGGACTAGGCACTCAACAAATCAACGCGCGCAGAACTCAGGGCAGCACTATCGTCAAGACAACAATGTTCCTTGTCAAAAGAGAAAAAAATACTAAGCGTCAACAAAGGAAAGCATGCATATCGGGGCATGTCAGGACACGTCAGGACAAATCGTACGACTGCTGGGCAACAGAGGAAAACAAACACTTGAACAGAGTGAAAAAGACACTCACCATCATTTTTCCCGTTCACAGCATTCCCTCATTGTAAATCCGCTCGTCACAAAATCCACCTGCATCGTCGAACACCATTCACCAGTGACGAACCACACATCCGCACCCCATCAGAGGCAGACAGAACCCCACCGAAGCTACGCTCTTCCACTGACGGCCAATGCCAGGAGCAGAATTTGTGTGTCGAGACCCGTCAGTGTCCAAGAGAGAAGTGAATCCTTGCGCCCCCTGCTGGCCGTTCTCATTGGTCGTGACGTCATCCTATTGTCTCAGGGCTACCCTGTTTTTTTCCACTAATGCTCCTTTGGTCAATCTACAATGAAGCCACAGTATGACGTCATCATGCACCTGCGTGGCTCAAGGACGCGTACGCTCTAGAAAGGGCACCTGTTATTTATTGAATCACTATCCCTAGATTATTTCCTTTATTCTACTATAATGATTGCATAGGAAACTATTGCAGAAGAGCACCATAGACAAGAGGAGATTGTAGCATTTCATTCCCAAAGTCTTACTGTACAGGAAAAAAAAAAATGGTTCAGCAAGACATCAAGTCACACACCTGTCCTCCTCGCGGTTACTCTCTGAACTAAATGAATCGCAAAATTATTAAGAATAGCTCTACTCCCATTCAAGGCAGCACTATCGTCAAGAATATGCCTTGTACAAAAAGAAAAAAACTACATGTAGAAGGAAAGCATGTCAGAACAAGCCCAGGCATGTCAGCACATGTTTGTCAGACAAGGGGGGAAAAAGCGAAAAGAAACAAAGAAGGAAACCAGCATCAAACTATTTCTAAGCACACGCACTCCTCTTATTCAAAAACAGTGCTCATCATAAATCTGCCCAGGACAATACACACTATTTTTCTATTGCCACACTTTTTTCCAGTAACGGTCAATGCATTGCTACAGACCACGTGACGTCATCACATCCTGTTTGAAGAAGACACAGACAAAGACTCCTATTATTATTTATTGAATCGCAAGATTATTTCCTTTGTCCTACTCTTAACGACATTGATTCTCTCATTAAAATTCAACAAAAAAGCACCCCGCATATTAACGATTTTCACCCCAAAGGCTGATCATGGTCATTAGAATTACAGTAAACTGCCACTGCTCTTTTAAAATAATAAGTGAGACCACTCAACATCACCTCCAGGCTTATGTAATACATGACCCTTTCTATGCTCACACATTCGTTGTCTGAGGCTACACCTGCGAGCAAAAAAGGCGCGGAAGCTGGGTGGGCAAAGTTCCATTCGCGCATTGCGAGCATAAAGGCGGGAAAAGCCTGGGAGCAAAGTTCTATTCGCGCATTCCAAAGCACAAGACAGAACGCCTTTACGGGAACACGATAGCATTCCTATACTATATTAATGATTATTGCATTGCAGTTTAGAAAAACTACAACTAAACTATAATTTTAGGAGCCCATTAAAATTCTACTTTCTATGGAAACTATAATTGCCCTATTATTTGGATCGCTACTAATGAAGCGCTCCAATTTTTTCTCTCTTCCCATTTCAGCCTTGTCATGCAGGGAAGCAGACTCATATCCAAAATAATTAATTTACACTGAGGGTGCCGTGCTTCAGGAATTCCTATCCTGCGCTCAGATGCAAGCATTTCTTCACGGATACCTTTAACAGCTGACTTCCTCAACATATCGAACACCCAACAAAATCAAACAAACAACCCCACTTCCACTGGTAGAACACTATTTAGCTTTTACGCAGGAGGCTTTCTTCTACATAAAAAGTAGAGAAAATAAGAAAAGAGCAGCAAAAATTGTGTGCACTTTTGCTTGACTTGAAAAACCTGAAGCATATGCCAATAAACCAAGAAAAAGACACTCATGTCTGGTATCTGATAGTGCCACATACACAGACGCATTGTCGCAAAGAAAGCACAGGACAGGGATACACAAATTTCCTTAGGTGAGCAGGGAAAAGGCTTAAGACCTCAGGAATAATAGCAGAGTCACTGGACATCGCTACGCGGCTAACACAAGATAACAACAACAAGATAATAGCGGCGGGTAAAATTGCAGCACTGCTAAACAAGCCCCAACATGCCATCATGACGTCGCAAACCAGGAAAAAGAAGCACGCGCGCGCACACAGCAGCTCAGGAATGCACAAGGAGAGGTGCTTTATAGGAATTTCTACTCCACACACTCAGATACCAGCATTTCTGCACAAATACCTATAACGGCTGACTTCCTCAACATATCGAGGAAAGCGAATACTGACACTCAACATATAACAAAAAACAAACAAATTCCATTCTCATGAACTCTCTCCTCTGCCGAGCGGCTTTCTCCTGCTCTACCTGGATGCTGACTGTTTCCCCTCATCTACATTCTGAGTAAAAGCCGTGAAAGGAGAAAAGAACCGCGAAAAATTACACGCATGTGTGCTCCAATAGCTGTAACTGCAAGAAACCGTAGCGCACGCCAATACACTGAGAAAAAGACACCCATTTCTGCCACCAGATAATTCTTGCATAATGCCACATACACAGTCGCATTACCCTTGCGTAAAGAAAGCACAGGACAGGGATACACAAATATCCTTAGGTGAGCAGGGAAAAGGCTTAAGACCTCAGGTCACCACACATCGCCACGCGGCTAGCACAACATGACACCAACAACATACTAGCGGCGGGAAGAACTGCAACACTGCTAAACAAGTCCAGACATGCCACGATGACGTCACAAATCAGGGGAAAAAGCACACGCATGCACGCACAGAGGACAACGCATTAAACACACGGAGCGCTCAGGAATAATCGTAGCGTTACCGCACATCGCTACGAAGCTCAACGTCTAACCCAAGACGACAGCAACAAGATATTAGCGAAGAGTAAAAATTGCAACACTACTGAACAAGTCTAGACATGCGACATCGCATACAAAACACTGGTGATCGGGGAAAAGGCCTAAGCCTGCGGCGGATCATCATAGAGCATACACAACTTCATTTTTCTATTTTGCGTAAACTAAACGCGGTCTGCTTGGAAAACGACGTACAAATTTTCTTAGGGAGCAGAGAAATATATAAATTTGTACTCCGTGCTCAGATACCAGCATTTCTGCTCAAAAACCTGCAAAATTAAGCACTGCTTACTTCGTCAAGATATCGAACACCCAACAAAATCAAACAAACAACCCCACTTCCACTGATAGAACACTATTCAGCTTTTACGCAGGAGGCTTTCTTCTACATAAAAGTAGAGAAAATAAGAAAAGAGCAGAAAAAAATTACACGCACTTTTGCTCGCATAGCTATAAGAGAGAAAAATAAAATAAAATATCGACACACACGCTAATAAACTGTGACAAAGACACCCATTTCTGCTATCAGATAATTATTGCATAATGCTAAATACTCATTTGCATTGTCCCTTCGTGAAGAAAGCACAGGACAGGGATACACAATTTATCTTAAGCGAGCAGGGAAAGTCACTTCTACTCGAACAGCTTAATACCATAAAGTCTGAATTTTTGCAAAGCAAATAAAGCTTGAATAGCGCTACGAACTTGACAGGCACATACTAACAAACAAACAAACAAACAAACACTTCTTCGAGTCTGTATTATCTTTAAAAAATAACGAAAGCACACAAAAAAAATCAAATCGGCTAGGTAGCCTACCAGACGTGTGAAGCCAACTTGCGGTTTTGCTGGATGCACATGAAGTCAGATTCCAATTGGAAATCGCGCTAAGGACGTGCCAAACGTGGAATTTTCGCAAGATTAATCACAATACCTGGAATTCTGTTCATTTTAGCGGGAATGCTGGCGCTTGTGCTCCATTATTCGAAATTTTCGAATATTCGAATTTCTCGATTATCAAATTTTCGAATACGAATAGGGTTCGAATATCAACAATATTCCAACGATATCCGAAATTTCGAATATTCGTACACCTCTAGTGAATACTGACACTCATCAACATATAACAAAAAACAAACAAACAAATCCCTTTCTGATGAACTCTCCTCTGCCGAGCGGCTTTCTCCTTCTCTACCTGGATGCTGACTTTTTCCCCCCCCCCCCTCACCAACATTATGAGTAAAAGCAGTGAAAGAAGAAAAGAACCGCGAAAAATTACACGCATTTGTGTCACAGGACAGGGATACACAAATTTCCTTAAGTGAGCAGGGAAAAGGCTTAAGTCGTACCGCTCAGGAATAATCGGAGAATCGCCGCTTATCGCTAGGCGGATAGCGCTTGAACAGCGCTACGAACGTGACAGATACATACTAACAAACAAACAAACAAACAACAGCAGGACCGGCGTCGGGCACTCATAAAATACCCTGCCCAAAACAAAGACTTCACCAGGTTCGCGATTCCATTAAAAACGCTCGTCCTATCCTAGAGATAGCAATGCAAACGCGACTGCCCTTATTTTTTAAAACCACTATTTCACGCAATAGTACATAAATGTATCACTCGTGTCACACGAAAAGGCAAACACTTACCTGTCAAGTGGGGTCCCAGCGCGTGCGCGCGCGCGCGCACACACACACACACACACACACACTAACATTTTCACACTCACAAACACAAAGTCTATTTTCACAACCACATAAATCCATATTATTCCTCAGGTCAATAATTATCCTGCCATCGCCAAAAGACGGCACAGACATGTATGCTTACGCAAGACAATCGGTCCTCGTTCCGGATGTAATAGGATATCGCCACTCGGCCGGCGCGAACCAATAAAGAAAGAAAGGAATGCATGTTCGCTACGAAGAAAACGGTGCCGTGCTTCTACGCAGCGATCATTATAGAGACGCGTAAATGTGAACATCATTCGCTACACACTGTAGCTCTAATCATTTTTAAACCAAACCAAACCGTGTTCATAGGTCTTCACTAAATAGGTGAGCCGATAATGACTCAAAATAAAATAAAATAAAATAATCATTCCATCATCGCTGGCTGCAAGCTTGGGTACCCAACAGAGCAGCGCGCTCCTATCAACACGCCTTGGGCTGACCTTACACACCCGAAGCCTTTTCTGAATACAATCTGCCGGCGCTGGAATAAAAGATTTATCGCGAGGGTACTACGATGTCAGCTCTGTTGCTGTTTAAGTGATAAAACAGTGCGCCCGAACCGCGAAGCGCACGCGCGGGCCCGGTCTCGCGGTTTGGACTCGCGACGCGCGCGATTCCCCGCGGCGCGAGCGCAACGCGGACCCGTTCTCGCGGTTTGGACGCGCGCGATTGCCCGAGTAAGCGCACTGTTTTATCACTTAAACAGCAACAGAGCTGACATCGTAGTACCCTCGCGATAAATCTTTTATTCCAGCGCCGGCAGATTGTATTCAGAAAAGGCTTCGGGTGTGTAAGGTCAGCCCAAGGCGTGTTGATAGGAGCGCGCTGCTCTGTTGGGTACCCAAGCTTGCAGCCAGCGATGATGGAATGATTATTTTATTTTATTTTATTTTGAGTCATTATCGGCTCACCTATTTAGTGAAGACCTATGAACACGGTTTGGTTTGGTTTAAAAATGATTAGAGCTACAGTGTGTAGCGAATGATGTTCACATTTACGCGTCTCTATAATGATCGCTGCGTAGAAGCACGGCACCGTTTTCTTCGTAGCGAACATGCATTCCTTTCTTTCTTTATTGGTTCGCGCCGGCCGAGTGGCGATATCCTATTACATCCGGAACGAGGACCGATTGTCTTGCGTAAGCATACATGTCTGTGCCGTCTTTTGGCGATGGCAGGATAATTATTGACCTGAGGAATAATATGGATTTATGTGGTTGTGAAAATAGACTGTGTTTGTGAGTGTGAAAATGTTAGTGTGTGTGTGTGTGTGTGTGTGTGTGTGTGTGTGTGCGCGCGCACGCGCTGGGACCCCACTTGACAGGTAAGTGTTTGCCTTTTCGTGTGACACGAGTGATACATTTATGTACTATTGCGTGAAATAGTGGTTTTAAAAAATAAGGGCAGTCGCGTTTGCATTGCTATCTCTAGGATAGGACGAGCGTTTTTAATGGAATCGCGAACCTGGTGAAGTCTTTGTTTTGGGCAGGGTATTTTATGAGTGCCCGACGCCGGTCCTGCTGTTGTTTGTTTGTTTGTTTGTTAGTATGTATCTGTCACGTTCGTAGCGCTGTTCAAGCGCTATCCGCCTAGCGATAAGCGGCGATTCTCCGATTATTCCTGAGCGGTACGACTTAAGCCTTTTCCCTGCTCACTTAAGGAAATTTGTGTATCCCTGTCCTGTGACACAAATGCGTGTAATTTTTCGCGGTTCTTTTCTTCTTTCACTGCTTTTACTCATAATGTTGGTGAGGGGGGGAAAAGTCAGCATCCAGGTAGAGCAGGAGAAAGCCGCTCGGCAGAGGAGAGTTCATCAGAAAGGGATTTGTTTGTTTGTTTTTTGTTATATGTTGATGAGTGTCAGTATTCACTAGAGGTGTACGAATATTCGAAATTTCGGATGTCGTTGGAATATTGTTGATATTCGAACCCTATTCGTATTCGAAAATTTGATAATCGAGAAATTCGAATATTCGAAAATTTCGAATAATGCAGCACAAGCGCCAGCATTCCCGCTAAAATGAACAGAATTCCAGGTATTGTGATTAATCTTGCGAAAATTCCACGTTTGGCACGTCCTTAGCGCGATTTCCAATTGGAATCTGACTTCATGTGCATCCAGCAAAACCGCAAGTTGGCTTCACACGTCTGGTAGGCTACCTAGCCGATTTGATTTTTTTTGTGTGCTTTCGTTATTTTTTAAAGATAATACAGACTCGAAGAAGTGTTTGTTTGTTTGTTTGTTTGTTAGTATGTGCCTGTCACGTTCGTAGCGCTATTCAAGCTTTATTTGCTTTGCAAAAATTCAGACTTTATGGTATTAAGCTGTTCGAGTAGAAGTGACTTTCCCTGCTCGCTTAAGATAAATTGTGTATCCCTGTCCTGTGCTTTCTTCACGAAGGGACAATGCAAATGAGTATTTAGCATTATGCAATAATTATCTGATAGCAGAAATGGGTGTCTTTGTCACAGTTTATTAGCGTGTGTGTCGATATTTTATTTTATTTTTCTCTCTTATAGCTATGCGAGCAAAAGTGCGTGTAATTTTTTTCTGCTCTTTTCTTATTTTCTCTACTTTTATGTAGAAGAAAGCCTCCTGCGTAAAAGCTGAATAGTGTTCTATCAGTGGAAGTGGGGTTGTTTGTTTGATTTTGTTGGGTGTTCGATATCTTGACGAAGTAAGCAGTGCTTAATTTTGCAGGTTTTTGAGCAGAAATGCTGGTATCTGAGCACGGAGTACAAATTTATATATTTCTCTGCTCCCTAAGAAAATTTGTACGTCGTTTTCCAAGCAGACCGCGTTTAGTTTACGCAAAATAGAAAAATGAAGTTGTGTATGCTCTATGATGATCCGCCGCAGGCTTAGGCCTTTTCCCCGATCACCAGTGTTTTGTATGCGATGTCGCATGTCTAGACTTGTTCAGTAGTGTTGCAATTTTTACTCTTCGCTAATATCTTGTTGCTGTCGTCTTGGGTTAGACGTTGAGCTTCGTAGCGATGTGCGGTAACGCTACGATTATTCCTGAGCGCTCCGTGTGTTTAATGCGTTGTCCTCTGTGCGTGCATGCGCGTGCTTTTTCCCCTGATTTGTGACGTCATCGTGGCATGTCTGGACTTGTTTAGCAGTGTTGCAGTTCTTCCCGCCGCTAGTATGTTGTTGGTGTCATGTTGTGCTAGCCGCGTGGCGATGTGTGGTGACCTGAGGTCTTAAGCCTTTTCCCTGCTCACCTAAGGATATTTGTGTATCCCTGTCCTGTGCTTTCTTTACGCAAGGGTAATGCGACTGTGTATGTGGCATTATGCAAGAATTATCTGGTGGCAGAAATGGGTGTCTTTTTCTCAGTGTATTGGCGTGCGCTACGGTTTCTTGCAGTTACAGCTATTGGAGCACACATGCGTGTAATTTTTCGCGGTTCTTTTCTCCTTTCACGGCTTTTACTCAGAATGTAGATGAGGGGAAACAGTCAGCATCCAGGTAGAGCAGGAGAAAGCCGCTCGGCAGAGGAGAGAGTTCATGAGAATGGAATTTGTTTGTTTTTTGTTATATGTTGAGTGTCAGTATTCGCTTTCCTCGATATGTTGAGGAAGTCAGCCGTTATAGGTATTTGTGCAGAAAATCTGGTATCTGAGTGTGTGGAGTAGAAATTCCTATAAAGCACCTCTCCTTGTGCATTCCTGAGCTGCTGTGTGCGCGCGCGTGCTTCTTTTTCCTGGTTTGCGACGTCATGATGGCATGTTGGGGCTTGTTTAGCAGTGCTGCAATTTTACCCGCCGCTATTATCTTGTTGTTGTTATCTTGTGTTAGCCGCGTAGCGATGTCCAGTGACTCTGCTATTATTCCTGAGGTCTTAAGCCTTTTCCCTGCTCACCTAAGGAAATTTGTGTATCCCTGTCCTGTGCTTTCTTTGCGACAATGCGTCTGTGTATGTGGCACTATCAGATACCAGACATGAGTGTCTTTTTCTTGGTTTATTGGCATATGCTCCAGGTTTTTCAAGTCAAGCAAAAGTGCACACAATTTTTGCTGCTCTTTTCTTATTTTCTCTACTTTTTATGTAGAAGAAAGCCTCCTGCGTAAAAGCTAAATAGTGTTCTACCAGTGGAAGTGGGGTTGTTTGTTTGATTTTGTTGGGTGTTCGATATGTTGAGGAAGTCAGCTGTTAAAGGTATCCGTGAAGAAATGCTTGCATCTGAGCGCAGGATAGGAATTCCTGAAGCACGGCACCCTCAGTGTAAATTAATTATTTTGGATATGAGATTGCTTCCCTGCATGACAAGGCTGAAATGGGAAGAGAGAAAAAATTGGAGCGCTTCATTAGTAGCGATCCAAATAATAGGGCAATTATAGTTTCCATAGAAAGTAGAATTTTAATGGGCTCCTAAAATTATAGTTTAGTTGTAGTTTTTCTAAACTGCAATGCAATAATCATTAATATAGTATAGGAATGCTATCGTGTTCCCGTAAAGGCGTTCTGTCTTGTGCTTTGGAATGCGCGAATAGAACTTTGCTCCCAGGCTTTTCCCGCCTTTATGCTCGCAATGCGCGAATGGAACTTTGCCCACCCAGCTTCCGCGCCTTTTTTGCTCGCAGGTGTAGCCTCAGACAACGAATGTGTGAGCATAGAAAGGGTCATGTATTACATAAGCCTGGAGGTGATGTTGAGTGGTCTCACTTATTATTTTAAAAGAGCAGTGGCAGTTTACTGTAATTCTAATGACCATGATGAGCCTTTGGGGTGAAAATCGTTAATATGCGGGGTGCTTTTTTGTTGAATTTTAATGAGAGAATCAATGTCGTTAAGAGTAGGACAAAGGAAATAATCTTGCGATTCAATAAATAATAATAGGAGTCTTTGTCTGTGTCTTCTTCAAACAGGATGTGATGACGTCACGTGGTCTGTAGCAATGCATTGACCGTTACTGGAAAAAAGTGTGGCAATAGAAAAATAGTGTGTATTGTCCTGGGCAGATTTATGATGAGCACTGTTTTTGAATAAGAGGAGTGCGTGTGCTTAGAAATAGTTTGATGCTGGTTTCCTTCTTTGTTTCTTTTCGCTTTTTCCCCCCTTGTCTGACAAACATGTGCTGACATGCCTGGGCTTGTTCTGACATGCTTTCCTTCTACATGTAGTTTTTTTCTTTTTGTACAAGGCATATTCTTGACGATAGTGCTGCCTTGAATGGGAGTAGAGCTATTCTTAATAATTTTGCGATTCATTTAGTTCAGAGAGTAACCGCGAGGAGGACAGGTGTGTGACTTGATGTCTTGCTGAACCATTTTTTTTTTTTTTTTCCTGTACAGTAAGACTTTGGGAATGAAATGCTACAATCTCCTCTTGTCTATGGTGCTCTTCTGCAATAGTTTCCTATGCAATCATTATAGTAGAATAAAGGAAATAATCTAGGGATAGTGATTCAATAAATAACAGGTGCCCTTTCTAGAGCGTACGCGTCCTTGAGCCACGCAGGTGCATGATGACGTCATACTGTGGCTTCATTGTAGATTGACCAAAGGAGCATTAGTGGAAAAAAACAGGGTAGCCCTGAGACAATAGGATGACGTCACGACCAATGAGAACGGCCAGCAGGGGGCGCAAGGATTCACTTCTCTCTTGGACACTGACGGGTCTCGACACACAAATTCTGCTCCTGGCGTTGGCCGTCAGTGGAAGAGCGTAGCTTCGGTGGGGTTCTGTCTGCCTCTGATGGGGTGCGGATGTGTGGTTCGTCACTGGTGAATGGTGTTCGACGATGCAGGTGGATTTTGTGACGAGCGGATTTACAATGAGGGAATGCTGTGAACGGGAAAAATTTTGGTGAGTGTCTTTTTCACTCTGTTCAAGTGTTTGTTTTCCTCTGTTGCCCAGCAGTCGTACGATTTGTCCTGACGTGTCCTGACATGCCCCGATATGCATGCTTTCCTTTGTTGACGCTTAGTATTTTTTTCTCTTTTGACAAGGAACATTGTTGTCTTGACGATAGTGCTGCCCTGAGTTCTGCGCGCGTTGATTTGTTGAGTGCCTAGTCCTCTTATTAGACGTTGTTGGAGTTACATGTTAGGATGTTTTGTTCTTTTGCAAGTCTCATTTAGTAAGACTTTGGAATTCCTTCGATCAGCTTTCATGCATGGTGCTCTTCTGCAATAGTTTCCTATGCAGTCGTTATAGAAGAATAAAGGAAATAATCTTGGGATAGTGATTCAATAAATAATAGGTCCCCTGTCTAGAGCGCACGCGTCCTTGAGCCACGCAGGTGCATGATGACGTCATACCGTGGCTTCACTGCAGATTGACCAAAGGAGCATTAGTGGAAAAGAACAGTGTAGGCTTGAGACAATAGGATGATGTCTGGACCAATGAGAACTGCCAGCAGGGGGCGCAGGAATGCTCTTCTCACTTAGCCTCACGACCAATGAGAACGGCCAGCAGGGGGCACAGGAATGCTCTTCTCTCTTAGCCTCTCGCAGGTGGCGGTAGGAGCGCGCAGAGGGCGCTACGAGCGCGCGCATGCGTAGCACCCGTAGAGTGGCGCTTACGTCAGTCCACCTCTGGCTCTCGTTGGGAGAAGACGTGCGGTCGTTCGCTCCGTCGTCACTTGATCCCTGGCTGTCGACGAGAGCAGTCGCATCGGTCTGCGCTCCTACTGTGGTGAGGTGATTTGTTGTGTAACTAATGCTTTCGCCAACTTTGTTCCCGCTTTGTTTGCAATTTTCGTGCCAGTGCTGGTTGCTGTTGTCCGGGCATCCCCGCCATTTTCTATCATCTTCTGCCTTGGGAACGGGAGTAGCGCTGGCGTGATTCTTAATAATTTTGTTGTGAGGTTAGTTGAGAAAGTAACCGCTAGGGGATGCAGCTGCGGGGCTTTATACAGGAGAAAAAAAACCATTACGAGTCAGTTCTCTGCCTGCCTCTCGGATGGAGCAGTCGCATCATTCTGCGCTCCTGTTCTGGTGGGCTCATTTGTTGTGTAACTAATTCTATTTTCTTGTTAGCTATTGATGGTTTGCATACTCTTGCTTTCCCAGCCTCTGTATTACGAGTGTTTTTCTCCTTGCATGTCCAGAGCTGTCCTAACTTGCCCAGACATGCCATGATGACGTCACAGCTGACGTCACAGGATGTGCGGAACTGGTGCTGCGATGCTTTGCAACCTGCCTCTGTGCTCCGTCGCCCAGCGACGGTCAGCGGGCGTTCCGGACCGCTTTCTTCAAGATGACGTCGTTGATCTTCAACTAAACTCCTTCTCTCCACTCTATTTCTATCTCTTCATTTTATTTTCTACCTATTTTTTTTATTTTTATCAGCTCAAGTAGCCGGCAACTCACATCTTCGTCTGGACGTGTCTTAGATGGTCCCCAATTAGTGTAATGACTCTCTGGAGGGTCCTGATTAATGTGGGGTGTCCCAATTAGCTCTAATTGCTAATTAATGGCGTCCAGACGAAGATGTGACTTGCCGGCTTCTTGAGCTGATACATTACTACTCCCTGTTTGGTTTAACTATCGAGAGAGGCTCGAACAAGGGTGATTAACCCTTTTCAAAGCGAAACTGTCTCCTGCATCGTCCTGATTCATCAATGTGAGATCGAGTCTCCCAACTGTGCCGGCGTCTGTTTGACAGCACGTTGACAACACCGTGACCAACATAGTTCGTCTTAGCTACAGCCTTCCGCAAAGAGAAAGTCTGAAAGTACACTGCGATATGTTATATTTACAACAAGTAAACATGTGAATAATTCACCACGATCCAGTTGCTACGCAAACCCATCTTGAATACATTTGGGACTGAACGATTCTTCCGAGTTGCTAAAAGTCTCTCTAGTTCGCTTCCCATAAGCGTTTCGAATCGGCAGGATCAGTCGTTTGGTTCGGGCACAAACGACTCACTCGTTGAACCGTTTCAGTGCATCTCAGCAAGTTGCGCAAACGTGAGAAAAAAAGTAGGTTCACCAACTGAGCATGAAGTGCTGGTGACATTAGTGCGTGTATGAGCAACGTGTGCGCCACCTGTGTAGTGTCTGTTCCGCATCCATGATGACATGCAATCGTAAATGTATGAAAATTTCCTACCAAGGTGTGCATACTAGAAGCATATTCTGTTTGATAGCCTGTAAATTGTTGAGTACACATGAGGCTTGTCTTGCTTTTGTCTACAACTTACATATATCAGCAGCAAAGAGGCACCGGTCGAATAAGCGACAGAAAAAGGGCACCGCAACAGAACTCTTGTTGTGGCTCGCGTGTTCAATGTAGTCCTGCCATTGGGACCATGTTCTTTTTGTTGTGTAGTTGCTTAGTCCGCTATACTTGCATGAGTTATAGGTACTTATTTGCAGCTGCCTGACTCTACTGGTAACTTTTGTTATCTATGTCTAATTTGACCCAATAATCATAACGTTAGATCTATATTTTCAACATAACAATAATTACACATATACTGCAAACTGCTTGGCTGATCGTACTCGTGTGTAAGATATTGGTAGAGCGCACCCAGACCACTGAAATGAAGCAGGCTACACGAATGTTTCAATGACCTGTTAGTCGATTGCATTGTTTACTCACATGCTGCATGGGTTTATCAGGAAATACTTCGGGAGGTACAACATGATGAACTCTACTTACTTGCCCGGGTTCATCTCGAGCTTCATGGCCATCCTGCTGGAGAGGAAAAGCAGGTGAGCACCCTGCTTAATGCCTTCTGTATAATGACACGTGTTTTGTTGCAGGAGACAAGCTCTCGCCATCTATGTGTGCAACATTGTAAGTGAAATTATGTGATACATCGCAACAAATATTATGTAAATATAATATACATATGCTGGAAGAAAGGGACTCGAACATATGTTGCTAAAAGGAAAACTGAGATACGGACTACAAAGGCACGGGAAGTACGGTGCATTTATTTACATTTAGAGGGGCTATAAGTGAAATATATCATGACGTTTCAAGATACCATCGTGTAGAACTTGCCACAAGTAATCAACTATCAGTTATTCATGCTTTTCGTATTAATTAGTTTTCAACACTTCTACACACTGAACGGTGACGACCTTCTACGTTCGCAGAGGAAAACAGTGGGAGCCCGCCCGGGATAGGCGGACAGGTGTCACGTGATATTGAAGTCCTGCGTAACGCATTTCAGACAGGTTGCTAATTAAACTAACAGGCCAAAAATGGGAGAAGTCTAGCATTCGCAAGTGAATAAGATAAGTATTTAAAGAGATTGAAACATTTATTTTACTGAAAAACAAGCCTTCGGACGGAGCATCGTACCTGATGAAGGACGAACTCCGTCCGAAAGCATGTTTTTCAGTAAAATAAATGTTTCAGTCTCTTTAAATACTTATCTTAGGATGCTAATTACTATTATACCTATTTTTGTACAACAACAACAAATAAGTGACGATGAAGTAGTGGGATGTTTCGCCGCTGAGGCGGCACCATATCCCATTGCTGGAGGGGGAGGAGATGGCTTATGATGATAAATGTTCAGAGTTTATGCAGGAACCCTGTTGCTGCTAAAAATGTGATGAGGGCTTGAAGAGCTCGTAGCTGATGCGCTGGGCTGGGTTGGGGTTGGCCAGAAGTCAGATTCCACATACAGGGTGTCCCAGCTAACTGTGAACATATTTTTTAAAAATATATATAACACTTTTCCCAAGATGAAATCAATTGCAATATAGCATATGCTGAAGGGCACTCCCTAGGAGGGCATTAGCAAAGTCCAAAGGCAATGTCTTAATTAACTTTCATTAATTAACTTTTTAATTATAAAAGCTACGAAGTTGTCCCAATGAGAACATCTGTTCCTTTCGGTCACCTGATATCGTAGCCGTTTTCAGAACAAAAATCCGTTCGATAGATCGCCCGCAAAAAATTCGTGAAGGAACGCCATTTTTCTTTATTTTGTTCACTGCGCTTCTTAGAAGACGCGTCTTTCCTTCACCCCCAATGTGAGAGGGAGAAAGAGCACACTATCGCCTCCCGCGTCCTGGAAAAAGATTAAAAGGAAACAGAAAATGCAACCCAAGATAAGACCAGTTCCGATAGAGCCACCCGATACATTTGTTTTTGTTTTGTTTCCGCAAGTTAAAGCTCATCTTCGACGCATGAGGCGGCACTGTACTCCTTTTCCCACTCACGTTGGGGATGAAGGAAATACGCGTCTGCGAAGATGCGCAATGAACAAAATAAAGAAAAAAAAATGGCGTTCTTTCACTAATTTTTTGCGGGCGATCTATCGAACGAATTTTTGTTCTGAAAACGGCTACGATATCAGGTGACTGAAAGGAACAGATGTTCTCATTGGGACAACTTTGTGGCTTTTATAATTAAAAAGTTAAGTAATGAAAGTTAATTAGGACATTGCCTTTGGACTTTGCTAATGCCTTCCTAGGGGGTGCCCTTCAGCATATGCTATATTGCAATTAATTTCGTCTTGGAAAAAGTGTTATATATACAGTATTTTAAAAATATGTTCACAGTTAGCTGGGACACCCTGTATATATGCTTCACTCATAGTCATAGCCAAAAGAGGAATTGGATGTTTGAGTAGAAACAACTTAGATCGTAGCCCACTTGCATTCCATTGAAAAACGCCCGCTTATTACAACAACAACAATTATGTTTTGACGATGGAGCGGGAAGGTTTTCCACTCTAGGAGTGGAACGCCAGCCCATAGCTAGAGGATCTAAAATGAGATGACGATGAGAGATGACGATGAAGATCGGAGTGGTGATGAAGATCCTGATCGTGATGGTGAGAATGACCGAGGGCGCTTTCGGGGTCACAATGAGTCCATTAGGCCAGTCTTCTAAAAAAAAACTACATGACGTAAGGCCGCCCTGGAGTGGGCCGCGGTGTCCCAAGGGCCGAGGAGGCACGACAGATTTAAGAGGCGACTGCCAAGGGTGGCAAGCTGTGATTGCAGTGTACGTCTCTCGTTGGCATATGTCCGACAGCGGAGGAGTGTGTGCTCTACGTTGGCAAGTACACCACGCGCGTTGCAAATCGGGCTAGCCTCACAGTCTAGCTGGTAGCGATATAATGGGGTGAAGGCCACGTTCAGATGTAGCCTGTGGATGAGCGACTTATGGGGACAAGGAAGATTTGCAGGCAGACGGTATAACAGTGTTGGGTCACTACACTTCGCAAAGGGGTCCTGGTTGGAATGTCGCGTTGCCACTGTAGGGTAGACAAGGAATCAGACAAATGCCTGAGGAGGGACCTTCTGTCTCCTCTCGGAAGTATAGTGGGCGTATAAGGCTGTTGTTGATGTGCAGCGGCAGCGGCGGCCTCGTGGCCTCATGGTTCCCAGTTATTCCGCAATGCCCATGGAACCCACTGAAAGGCAACGGAGTGAGAGCGTTCTTGTAGAGACTTCAGGGCGCACAGGATAGGGAATGCTGATGTCCACGTTTTTAATACACAAGGGAGCTGCTTTGGCGTCGGTATAAATTACTCATTGCCGCGGCTGACAGCCTGCCGCATATGTCAAGAATAACAGTATAGCATAAAGCTCAGCGGATGTCGATGAGGTGCGGTGAGACAGACGACATCCTCGTGTAACGGAGTCTCACGGAATGGCAAAGGCTGAAGATGAAGTGTCCCTGGTCGACGAGCCATCCCTGTATACACCGATACTGTTGTAATGTTGAGCCTCGATGAAATCAAGGGTAAGTTCCCTAACGATAACATCAGGATAGCTCTTTTTGCTGTTATTGAGGCCGGGTATGGAGACAGTGGCAAGCGGCGATGGCAACGTCCATGGAGGCAGTTTTGATGCCGTCGAGTCTACTATGAATTTGGGGATATGTGGTCTGAATGATGCTATAGAAGCATACACCGTCGCGTTCCGTCTAGCGCTAAGCTTGCGAATCAGGGGAGTGGCGTTTATGATGTGCACGTAGGCGCAGATAATGGCGTGTAGTTTCCCGATTACGGTGAACCTCAATGCAGCGACGGAAGTGCTGCGCCATTCTGCGCCGTACAGGATGTCTTTGCTACATTTATGCCAAAGTTATGCCAAAGCGCGGATTACGCGACTACTTCGCAGTTCACAGGGATCGCGCGTCATGAGAAAACGAAACCCGAAGTGAACGAGACGCAGCAGCGTTTGACAAAGTATAAACGTGAGAGGGAGCTGTCACAGCGACTTGCAAGCCACCTAATCAGTTGAAGCTGATGCATACCAAATAGGCCTAGCCTATAGCCCTGCCAAGCCCTAGCCAAGCCCTTGCAAAGCAGTCTCAGGGACATGTTGCATACATCAAGTATACACCAACTCACTTGCATTGTACTTCTATTTTTTTCGCTATCCAAGCTCAGAGGCATGAGGTGATCTCAATAGTTTAAGACCGCTTTTCGATTTGTAAGGGTAGCTTTGCGTGTCTCTAAAGATATGGTTGCCTATTATTGTCGATCACTGTAACTTGCTACCTTTGAGGATCGCTTGGCTTATCGACAACGAAACACGTTCCGTGGAGATGCAGTCGGATGCGGGTACGATTAAACTGAAACTGAATGTGGAAAGCGTTCATTCCACATCATAAATGAGAAACCATACACGCACGAGGCCCTTCGTCGGCGGATCGCGAAGCTGCGCCACGCTGCTCCAAAACTCGATTTTTCTTGCGACAGTGCTTGCGCCAGAACGCTTCGAGGCACTTCCATCATTGCCTCAATGGGGACGTCCCTCGGCTCAGCAACTACTGAGTGGGTTTCAGGGCCTCGAGGGAACCTGGGACATATTCGAAGGCTTCGCGCGAGCAGGGCTCGAATCCTTTGTTCCAGTGTCTGAGGAAGTCCCTGCAGGACGGGAAGGCTGTACATTACTGAGCCACGAACCAGTATATTGTGCAACATGAGGAGAGCTTTCTTGTTTCGTCCCCATCTCATACCTGCGAAGTGACGAATAACGTTGCCCCAACGTTGGACTTTCCTTTCAAGGTCGTCTGTGTGGCGCTTCCACAACGAGTTCCATGATAGAGTTACGCCGAGAAACTTGTGATGTGCCATCTGCTCCAGTGGACTTCCACCAATATACAGGCGACATCCATGCATGTCTTTGGCGTGAAGGCTAGAACAGCGCTTTTCTCTGCGGATATCTTCATTCCTGCCTGGAGCAAATACTGACGAATGGCATCTAACGTGCGCTGGAGACGCCGACAGAGTGCTGGACGGGAAGTACCTGTAGTCCAAATACAGATGTCATCGGTATACAGGGACAAGTTGACTTTCCGCTGAATGCAGGTTCCAATGCCGGCATAACAGCATTAAAGAGGAGCGGGCGTAGGACGTTTCCTTGTGGTACCCCCTGGGAAATGGGGAATTGCTCTTTGTCGCCTTGTCTTGTCTGAACGAAAATACATCGTTGAATGAGGAAATCAGCGATCCAAAGCAACGTTGTACGTGAGAGCGCAGCACTGTATAGAGCGTGTAAGATTGATGGATGATTGACGGTATCATGAGCTCTCTTAACGTCAAGAAGCACTGCAGCCGGGATCTTCCCTCTTCGTCGGGTCTCTTCCAGCGACGTGACGAGGTCGAGGAGAGAATCTATCGAACTGCGGTGGCGTCGGAGCCGAGCTTGTTCGTGAGGGGAGAAGACATGGTTTTCGAGCCACCACTCAATTCTACGCAAGACCATTCGTTCCATAACTTTCCCCAAACAGCTAGTCAAAGTTACTGGGCGGAAAGATGCCAGTTGGGATGGGTGTTTTCCTGGTTTTAGCAACGGTACCACTTGGCCGACTTTCCACTGCCTAGGAACCTGTCCATGCCTCCACAAGTGATTGCAGTTATCCAGCAGGGCCTGGAAGAAAGTAGGGTGAAGGTTCCGAATAGCCCGGTTATAAAGCTGGTCCCTGACTGAAGGGAATCAACTTTTCTGCGTCTTGCAGTGCCTCGACCTCTTGTAGTACAGCAGCACCGGGATAAATCGACAAAATGGCCTTCAAGACAGCGAAAATAAGAGGAAGGAGCCCACTTGAGGCATCATTGTTACGGATTTCAGTGACACCCGGCCGTTCAGACCTCCGGGTTAATGCATGCCTTATACGTGGACCCGTTTGGGTGGGAACTGGGGCCTTCCTTGCGACGTCGGCGTATGCTTCACACTGGAGATACGAGGCAGCCGCTGCCGGCGTCTCAAAAATTCCTAACTGTTCCCCAACGTGCAGCTGCTTTTCCCTATGGTTTCGACGTGCAAGATCGATCCGCCTGGGTGCTCGCTTGGGTACGAAAGTCGCGGGGAGGGAGGACGAGGTGCTACCGTGTGCAGGTATTGCAGGTGCAGCGTTGGTCTTCGAGCCCTCTGTATTCGTCCATACTCCCCTACGGAAGTTTCTGATTGCCGATGTTTTCCGGAGACACAAAGACTGGGAGGCAGCGTCTGGACCTCCACAGTTCGAACAGCATGGCTGACGTCTCGCTGTACAGTCCTGCAATGCGTGCGGTCCTCAGCAGAAATTGCATCTTGTTGGCCAGTGGCAGTTACGCGCCGGGTGCCCAAAACGCTGACAGTTGTAACGTTGCATTGGGTCGTCCACATATTCATGCACAATTCCTTTTCTTTCTACAACACATCGCTGATTTTACACCGCGGGAATGGGCAGTCTTCACAGACTCCAAATCTGCACTTCTAGCAATTGAAAATTCCGGCATACGAGGCCCATCCGCACCCCTAGTCACAGATGTGTTAAAGGCTTACCACACTATCTACGCAGCAGGCCACAGGCTAGTTCTCCAGTGGGATCCAGCCCATTGTGGTGTCGTGGGGAACGAGCAGGCCGACAGCGCCGCAGAAGCAGCACTCTCGTATCGGAAGCGGACCAGTATTGTTCTGCTGAGAGGAGACCGCCGTTCAATTCTCCGACGCCTAGTGACACCCCTGGCTTCCCGCCAATGGACAACCGACATTCTTCCCCCCTCTATGTTGAGCAGAGTTGATCCAACGCTCGCTTTCCGCATGCCACGAAACGCCTCTCGTCAAGATGCTGCATTAATCCACCGAACGCGCCTCGATGTGGCCTTTACAGCTCAGCGGCGTTACCGCTTGAGACAAGTTGACTCTCCCACCTGCTGCCACTGTGGTGTGCTTGAGGATCTGGAGCATATTCTTCTTCATTGCTCCCACTACCAACCTTCCCCAACCACACTCTCCGTGTCTCTTCGTCAGCTGGACTCTCGCCCCTTCTCCCTATCGAAATTGCTTGGTCCCTGGCCTAATCCAGCCCACCAACGCTCTGCGCTCAAAGCTGTTCTGACATTTCTGGACACCATCGGACTTCGATCGTTATTGTGACGGGGCTCGTTATTTTATTCCCCACATTCCCACCAGCATTGGGGTAGAGTATCGCCCGTGGCGATGAACCTCCCCACTCTCCAAAGCCAAAATAAAGTTGTTCTTGTTGTTCATGCACAATGAATGAGGAGAAGCCCAAATGCATTTTCCCTGGAAGCCTCAGAGTTGGCTTAAAGGTGAGAACAACATTTCGCAGGGGGAAGAAGGTGTCTGGTCCGTCTTCGTGATAAACATGCCGCGCTTGCCTTCGAGCTGCAATAACATCTTCATCTGCGAGGCGAGAGACAAGATCCGTGTCGACGTAATCAGTAGTGACGTTGTTGATTTTCCCCATGTTCTTCACGCACGACGAAGGAATTGCGACAGGTACTTCTATTTCTGCCACAACCTCCAGAGCCATCACATTAGAGACAGCTCCCTCAGAATTAACAAATACGCATAGGCTACCATCCTTGTTGATACGATGGCTAGTTAACGATTTCCTGGGCAGCGATGCAGATGTCCCTAGCTACGGAGTTTGGGTTAACCTTCCAAAACGAGTGTGCCGTATCGATATAGGCTTGAACCCTACTGGGATTCCTTTAGATCGGTTCTTTCTATACGTCACCAGGTGGAACCGATCACCTGGATCATCCGCTGGGCGGGTAGTCGCAATTTCTGTGGACTCCGACCAGTCGTGATGCATTATCGACTGCTTTGATACAGCTTGCCTCCCCCGTTGAGGCCAAGACATCAGCTGGGTCAGACGGCTTGCGGGACACCGGTGACCTACTTCTGTCCCGCCATGGCGAACACGAAGATTTCGGAAGGGCTGGCCCCTGTCCAAGGTTCTATCTTTATCCATAAGGAAAGGCGAAATGGGCCCCCTCGCGCAGATATTCTCACAGGTTACAACAGTTTAAACTGAACTTCTCAGGAGTTACTGTTATTGTATCGTTCTCCTGTTACAAGCAATGGCGAAGTCTGAAGTTAGCCTTCGTGACTTCCAGAATCTTGGCCCTAACGAGGGTCCAGATTGTTGTAACCTGTGAGAATATCTGCGCGATGTGCGCCATATGCGGGATTTTCTCCCTCTGTACGTTTCCGTGCAGTCTTTCTCGGCGCGAGTAGAGTGATCAGAAGGTGAAAGCTGTGAAAGTCGCCTGGTATCGCAGCTGGCTAGTTCCATCTGAAATCGAACAGTTCGGTACACTTGATGTCTCGAATGAACGGGAAAAAATATATGTTGAAGCCATCGGTGAGTTAGGAGAAATAAACGCTTTCCGAATTCTCTGCGCTGCGCGGTTCGGGAAATAGGAGAGGAGGAAAATACTGCATCTCAGAAGACGATGTCGCCGCGTGCGGGTTTGAGCGTTCCCTACAAGGCTATTTCTTGTCGCATTCTAGTAATTTCTTGATCTGGCTCTCGACCACTTGGGGCACAATAGGATCCTTCGTTGGCAGTGCTGTGTCAGTTTTTGTTTATCTGCAAAAAAATATCAAAGTTGACTCAAAGTGCCGAAAAGCACCATATTCACTGCAACTTTGCGGACGATGTACAAAACGGATAAGATTGAGCTTTATGCCGTTTAATTTGTCATTCATAGGGCTATCGAATGATGTATAATTTGTTGCTCTATTCTGTAAGGAACGTAAGCGACACCTCTTTTCGTAGCACCATACCACCGAAAAATGACGAATTTCGGAAGCCTTTATCTAAAAAAAAAACACCAAAAACTTGCATCGAAAATTTTATGTGTTGTAGGTAGTTCCTTACACTATGCACAGAAGAAAAATCAAAATTCGGACTTGATCGGTAGGCGCACTGTGAATTTTTTGCGGAGCGCATTCAAGTGGTTGCACCGTGTCCCGCGTGTTGCAAAATCGAATTTTCCAAATGGACTTTCAACTTCTGTATTCGCATAAAAAGTACTTGCTATCATTTAAAACCGTTCTGAGCGTTTGCGTACACAACATTGGTGTAATCGCTGAATCTAGATTGTGGAGCAACCAGATGGGCTCGCATTTTTTTGCGGGATGTCACACATGCATTGCAAGTGCTGGGAGCCCGTGAAGAGCAGAATGATTTTACATATTTGTAAGAGGTATATCTGTTCAGGGTTATTCTAAACAAGCATTTTACTGCACACAATATGGCAGGAGGGACGCAGGGACTTCCAGTATTCTTTAAAGCATTTCCTTACTTACGGCCCCATGACCTCGGACGGGGGAAATTGCACTGAGGAAAGTGTTGTTGTGTAGTGGTCTTACGCACACACTCAAGGCTAATTCATGGTGCCTTTTGTGAACCTTGGCGAAACAGCCCGACTGGCGCCACTGTCCGATATGTTCTTCGGTTCGACATGCTGCGACCATGGCAAGGCCCGGATTAACTCCCGGAAGACACCTTGCGCAAAGTTTTGCCTACATACAGAAGACGCACTCTCTTCTTCACTCACTTCTCGACTACAGAAGTGCACGGAGTACCCTTATAGAGAGTGTGCGAAGACATCTGCATTACTGTAGTGTGTCGTCCTGGCATCACACCTACCTCAATGGCCTCTTCGTTGTACAGCGCTGACCGTGTATATTTCGCTGACTACCGCCTCATTTACAAGAAAAAAGTGCTTTGGACAAATGACTTTCGCTTCGGAGATCGGCGTAGCTGCCATAAAGACTCTGGTTCCAGTAGATCAAGCCGAAGGCGTAACAGAAATGGGCCAGCTATGCAGAAGCTGCTTCAAGTGCATCACAGCAACGGTGGCTGAATCACAGCACGCAGCAATGTCGCCCACATTTGAAAGAAGCTCACACGGTGAGCCGTTTGCGCACCAGCCCGACGTGGTCGAAGAAATAAATGAGTATATGTATATGTATATCATCTGAAGCCATTAACTACACACCGCTTAAGCCAAGAAGGAAGTCGGCGGAGGCATATGCACAGCGGAAACACTCCGAAATATGTGAAGAAATGGGCAGAAGGACAGGCCATAAATACAGACCGCTTTCGGTGTTGCCTTGCCAGGAACATCCAGGGGTAACTGTCAAGATTGCATCGAGTTAGCATGTAACGTGAGAAGAGCCTATCAAGAAAATCTGACAAGAACGTGCCATCAAAATTAACATTAAGAAAAGTGGCTCCTACAGCAGCCTAAAGCAGTTCATGACACGAGCACTCTCATCCACCCGAAATGCTCTGCATAACTTAGGTTACATTCTTACCTTAGTTACCTTGTCTTCTTCGCTGTTAAGTTGTTTTTATTCCCTGTACTGTAAATATGCTTCAATATGATCACCGTGGACAGATATACCTCTTATAAATACGCAAAAGCATTCTAAAGCATTATGTTCTTGACGGGCTCCCGGCACTTGCAATGCATGTATGTCATCCCGCAAAAAAATGTGAGCACATCTGGTTGCTCCACAATGGACGTTCAGTGATTACAACACTGTTATGAACGCAATCGCTCAGAACGGTTTCAAATTATACCAATTACTTTTTATGTGAAGACAGAAGTTGAACGTCTCTTTGGAAAATACGATTTTGCAACACGTATACGTGGGACACGGTGCCACCACTTGAATGCGCTCCGCGTATAGGGCTGGCAAAAAATTCACAGTGCGCCTACCGATCAAGTCCGAATTTTGATTTTTCTTCTGTGCATAGTCTAAGGAACTACCTACAACATATAAAATTTTCGACGCAAGTTTTTGGTGTTTTTTTTTAGCTAAAGGCTTCCGAAATTGGTCATTTTTCGGTGGTATGGTGCTACTAAAAGAGGTGATGCTTATGTTCCTGACAGAGTAGAACAACAAATTATACATCATTCGATAGCCCCATGAATGACAAACTAAACGGCATTAACCTCAATGTTATTCGTTTTGTACATCGTCCGCAAAGTTGCAGTGAGTATGGTGCTTTTCGACACTTTGAGTCAACTTTGATACTTTTTTGCAGACAAACAAAACCCGACACAGCCAGATCAAGAAATTATTACAATGAGACAATAAATAGCCTTGTAGGGAACGATCAAACCTGCACGCGACGACATCATTTTCTGAGAGGCAGTTTTTTCCTCCTCTACTATTTCCCGAACCGCGCAGCGCAGAGAATTCCGGAAGCGTTTATTTCTGCTAACTCACCGATGGCTTCAACATATATTTTTTCCCGTTCATTCGAGACATCAAGTGTACCAGATTGTTCGATTTGAGATGGAACTAGCCAGCTGTGGGAAAACCTTCTACGGATGTGTGGTTTACGTTCGAGTGTTCCCCGACGCACCTTCGACGAGAAGCGCACATTGAAGCTGGCCACGACCTGTCATATTGCTAGCCTTGTTCTCAATAGATGGCGCACGAGTCTCCTCAGGGTCAGAGCCTTACATAGAGCGAGTTTGGCCATCTTTTGATCGTTTGCCGCTTCACGCGCGGAGCCTGTTTCCCGCCAGAGTCGCTGTTGCACCGCCCAAAAAGCCTGAATCCAAGCGAAATCCGCTTATGGGCCAGCAGCTGGCGCCATTTTGACGCAGTTCACCGGCTGGTCGACAGGTACCTTTGTCGCGCTCAATGTAATCTACCAGGGTCGCCGGCTTATGACCCACAGGTGCCTGTGAAATAGGGGCTTTGTTGGCAAACTGAAAGGATTCAAGGACGATGGGGTATCGAAGGACGTGGTACGCACGTGTTTTCCCCCTTGCATCGTGACCAATGCTTCGCATCAACATGGCGTCGGCAACGGGTTGACGACTGGACAACAATGGTTGGTAATATAATCATAGAGGATACATGAGGGTCACCCTCCTCGTCTTTGGTTGATTTGTAGTTGTACATGAAAGAACTGATGTTCTGAGGCTGGAACAACATAGAAGGGACAAATACATACAAAGCCTCCATTTGCCG
The DNA here is from genome assembly GCF_037126465.1 of Ornithodoros turicata. Classification (NCBI taxonomy): domain Eukaryota; kingdom Metazoa; phylum Arthropoda; class Arachnida; order Ixodida; family Argasidae; genus Ornithodoros; species Ornithodoros turicata. The sequence continues at coordinate 63,978,555 of NC_088203.1, forward strand.
AAGAAATTAACGATGAAAGATGAAAGTCACTGAAAAGGTTAGCCAGCTGTAGGACTCGAACCCACATCTTCTGCAATCCAGAAGATGTGGGTTCGAGTCCTACAGCTGGCTAACCTTTTCAGTGACTTTCATCTTTCTTTGTAGTTGTAGTTTGCATTACGGGATGTCGCATGGACGGCGGTACTGATAAAGACAACATTTATAAAAGGGTGCTCTTCACATCGAGCACCAAACTGGGCTAAATTCATTGTCGAAGCTATATAGCATAGAGTGCGGCGAGAGATGTCGTTCAGCCGTGACGTCGCATGACGCGGTTCAAGTTAGGCTCCCCCTAATGGCCAAACTCTCTCTATAAACGGCTCTGCTCAGGTTTGCCACGTCTTAGAGTCCACACATTTTGCTTGATGCAGTGATCTTTAAAATTGAATTGCTAAAAATGTTCAGTGTGCAGAAGCGTCACAGTTAACTTAAATCTTTCCGAAAAGCACACAGTTTCTAAAGGTTTACCGTTCACTAACTAAATATCTATCATGGAAATAAATCACCCCCGTTTTCTTACTTCCCGTACCTTCGTAGTACGTGTCTCATTCTTCATTTTAACCATTATACAGGTATTTTTTAAAATATATTTTCCAAAATATTGATAAGAAAGCCGTGAGGTCAGCATAGGTGTCGTTCTTGCAGTTTTGCAGTTCACACAAACTCAAGCTCGTTTTTGCGGTCGATTTATACGACCAGCCGGACATCCTCTCAGCATGTAACTACGTGGTGACTAATTATCTAAAACGCATGAGTTAACTTCGTTAATTAATTAATTAGGCAATTTCGGGCAAAAGCGAGATGGCAGAATCAGAGACAATCCCCGTTGAAAGCTATTGTGTCTTTTAAAAATCCTGAAACGAAAAACAACAACAACAACTCATGAATCGGCCGTGCCGTCGGTCGTGCATGAGTACGTGCCGTGAAATATCCATCGTTTAATTTCGCTAAGCAAATGGGCCGAAACCAAAAGAGCGCGCATCGCGTTCGCACACGGAGGCCTATCTGGGCCGCAAAGGGCTTACCTGGGCCAGTTCATCTGGTGGGTAATGGTGTTGGACCTGCTTGCCGTAGTCGGCCACGCCGAGCACGTCATGCGGGCAACGGCGCGATTATCGCAGGGCGATCGTGCGTCCTGAGCCGACTTCATAGGGAGCTGTGCCGACATTTGTCTTAAAGGGACGGTCTCGTACAGCCGGGGCGATTCTGAAACTTAGCCAAAACTAGTTTCACGAGTACTGTACACAAACAACCGTCAAAGTTTCGTTCGGAATAACCAAGTCGTTTTCGAGGAATTTGTCGAAACGTGCCGTAAGAGCGGACGACGAAAGCTCCGCTTCTCTCATGCATACGTCACGTATGACGTCGGCCTGCGGGTGCGTCGTCGTTGTCATGGGAATTGTAACTTGCAGAAGCACCTTGGGTTGAGTAATCCCCTTTGCTCTCGAAATGGGGACACTCAGGCATATACCTCCGCGGGCGGAGAATGTAGTCCGAGCATTGACTGTGGGGTCTCCCATAATGTGGCGCACAATCGGATACGTGGAAGCTAAGTCACGTGTTTTCTTTCCGCGAGTATTTAATGCGGTTTTTAAATAAACACGTACTCCTACTCCATGTACGTCGTCAGCGGCACTTCATTTCGAAGCATGATCAGTGTACAACGGGGAGTGTAATGGAAGCGGGCGTAATATATTTTTGGTCGGAGTTGTAATGCGACCGCGCGCGCCGATGGCCAGCGACTTCAGATTTGTGATTGTGGATGGGGTTGTTCTGCGACTTTTAACTTGTCTCTGAGGATTAACATAGTTGTTCTGAACCACCATGCTTGCCACTACTTAGAATGCGCGTTTTTCACCTGAGAACTGAAAGAAAATGTACGAGAGTTGCCGCGATGTCTAGTAACTTCTGAAAGTCGTCTGCTCACGCCGATGCACTAGCGCGCGCAAAAGCAGACGACTTCTGTATCCTATCACGGACTTACCCGCAGGGCGACGTGGCCGTTCTTATTGTTGCCAACACAGATCGCGGCATGCTCTGCAATCTTTATCAATTGAATTCGGTTATTTAATACCTGTGGCGTGTTTTGTCGGGTAAATTAGCAGTATTCCATTTTCAACAAAGGGCAATCGAATGGTACACTTTATGGAAGGGGCAGGGGGTACGAGACCGTCCCTTTAAGCGTCTGAGGAAAACCACCCAGTCGGTACCCGGATTCGGACCCGGTCACCTGGTCACTGGTTGATATGGGCGCGGGGGCTAATGTCAAAATAGGCTTGTCATACACCTGGCCAACATATCAAAATCTACTACACTCCAATCATATCCATCGCCCCAAATCGCCTTCTGACGGAATGAGCGCTGTGCTCCCTGCCCTCCCAGTGGCCACTGTCTCGGTTTCGGCTCCTTTGCATATCGATATTTGGCTATGAATATTTCAACGCACGAGCGCATTTTAGGATTTTTTAAAACATGGAATGGCTTTCAACGATGATTGTCTCCCACTATGCTATCTCGCTTTTCCTCGAAATGCCCTAATTGGATAGTTAATTAATGCATTTTAGGTGATTAGTCATCTTGTATTACATACTTTTTTCGAAAGGATGACCGCCTGGCCGTATAACTAAACAACAAAAACGGCATCTATGCTGCTCTCATACTTTTTGGTAAAAATATTAAAGGGTAAAAAAAAAAAACGCCCTGCATGTGTAATATTACATAAATATATATATTCCCCTCAATATATATATTTCCCTCATTATACTAGGGGTGTTCAAGTCAAACAGGTACTTTATGTCTCCTGAGTGTACAAATGGCTCGCGCTACTTCTTTTTCGTCATTTTCACACGCGACAGGCCTCTGCGTTCACCACGTGGTGGTCCAAAGTTTTTGCGAAACACAAGACACGTGCTGGACAAGATGGCCGACAACGAGGTGAGCGTGCACATCGAACAGCGAATTATCATGAAGTTTCTCGTGAATGAAGGCGTAAAGTCATCTGAAATTCACAGAAGACTTCAGGCTCAGTATGGCCACGATACACTTAGCCGCAGCAAAGCGTTTGAGTGGTGCAAACGGTTTCGAGACGGCCGTACATCAGTGCAGGACGATCCCGGCCGGGGCGGCTCAGAGCCCAGTGTCAGAGTTCCTGTGAACACCCAACTTGTGGAGCGCCTGATCCCCAAGGACCGACGGATAACATGTCACGAAGTGGCTCGAAAGACGGACCTTTCTGTGGGAACGTTGAACACTATCATTCATGAACATCTCCAGTTTCGGAAAGTTAGTGCCCGTTGGGTCCCCAGGCAGCTCTCCGTGCTTGACCGGCAGAGAAGGCTGGAAATCTCCCAAGAGCTAAGCTACCATTTCGACACTGAAGGACAGCCGTTCCTTGGTCGGATCATCACGTGCGATGAAATGTGGGTGCATCATTTCACTCCTGAGTCTAAACGCGGATCAAAACAGTGAAAGCATCCGGGCTCGCCAGCTCCCAAGAAGTTCCGAAGCACCCCGTCTGCGGGTAAGGTCATGGCCACGATTTTCTGCGACAATGCCTGCGTTGTTCATGTTGATTTTCTGCCCAGTGCTACCATCATCAATAGTGCATATTACTGCCAGGTTCTCAGGGATGTGCATAAGGCGCTGAAGCAAAAGCGACCGGACCTCATCACCAAAGGAGTCCTCCTCCTACAGGACAATGCACGCCCGCATACCGCGCATCTCACGACACGCACCTCACACGAACTTGGCTGGGAGTTGCTGTCACATACCCCTTACAGTCCAGACCTCGCCCCCAGGGATTTCTATCTCTTCGGGCCACTGAAGGCGTTCCTTGGGGGCCGCCACTTCAGCCGCGACGACGAGGTCAAGAATGCGGTCTGGTCATGGCTGCTACGCGCCGGTAAGGATTTCTACGCTGCTGGCATCCAAGCCCTCGTGAAACGCTGGGACAAGTGCATTAGTGCAGCTGGAGATTACGTTGAAAAATAAATCTAATTTCTCGCCTGTAAGTTCATTTTACTTTTGCGAAAAATGAAAAGTCCCGGTTTGACTTGAACACCCCCCGTATATTACTGTTATTGCCGGCCAAACTGTTTTTAAATGTTCTTTTATGATTTCAAATCTTGTTCAATCAAGGCCGTATTTTAATACTATAACACAACATGATAGTGAGGCACGTGAAGAAAATGCGTTAAAATATGAAAATTTTCGCATTGAAGAGTTCTTTACTGTTACACCGTTAAGAGGCCATACCAGTCGGGGAGCAACTCCGATTCACGATTTTCCCTATTCTAGATGGCGCCACGCTCGCCGTCCTTATCACGCCGTTCGCCTCCGACTCATGAAATAATCCCCATTGTGCATGGTTGACCTCGCGAGTTTAAGGCGGCCCGCGCTCTCTGCGCTGTTTGTCGAGTGGTAAAGTGTCGGACTTTGCCACGAAAGGTCGGCAGTTCGATTCGAGACATTCACGTCTTTTTGCTTGTCTCCTATTGCTACATGAGTACTTTATTTTTATTTTTTTGTTCTTATATATTCATGCTACAATTATTGTTTTCACAAGTCACTACCGCCTGTACTGACTGATTATGGAATTTTTAGTTGCTCTTCGTATTGTTTTACTAGTGCATACTGATTGTATGCCGACGTACAAGTGTGATCGGATAGTATATACGGACGCCGGTATCTCGGAGGCTCTCAATTGGATCTACCAGCGGCTGTAAATTAGGCTATAAACATTGCCTACACACAGCGCTTACAATGCCAGTCTGGAAAATCTGCTCGAAGCGGTATTCCTTTTTTTTTCTGCACTCGCTTACATAATAATAATAATAATAATAATAAATAATAATAATTTTACTCAAGAAAGCAAACTACAAATATAATAAAACAGGCCCGTCTAAGCGGAAAAGCTTGTGGCACTGGGCCTGAAGCAGTCAGCGGCATACAGTTTGACAGTACTTGAACATATAAAGGTACTACATCCTATGATAAAGTTGCCGTAGCGCTTTTTTTAGTTTGTACTTGGATTCCAAAGAAAAACTGTCGAAGGGGAGCTCATTAAAGATACGAGGTACATAGCATTGCCTGCGACAAAGTCCATATTTTGTGTGTGAGAAATGCACAACAGGGCAGCATTCGCTAACCGGGGTCCTATATGAGGGGTCCCAAAAATGTTTTTACAACATGCAATTTACCTTGATAATAACTCTATTATTCATGCAAAAATGACATTTTGATATGTATATTTCTGGTACGTTTGCATTATCAAATATCTGAATTCATTTACAAGGCGTTTGTGCAAAAGTCTTTTCAAAATTTCCGTCGTAGAACAGACTTCTTATTATTACCCGAAAACTTCAGTAACATATTTGAAAGGGGATCCGGACATTTCGGTGCAGGACATTTCGGCGCGGACATTTCGGTGCACGGACATTTCGGTGCACGGACGCTTCGGTGCACGGACGTTTCGGTGCACGTCATGCTTGAAGACTTTTGTTCCATTTATGGAATCTTGAAGAGCCACGTGAAGGTGCACAGCTTTCATCCAAACGGGAACACGTACAGGAACTGTTATATTCCCTTCTGAACACCTGGACATGGTAACTTCGCAATTTTTTGGAATACAAGGGGAATAACGTCTAATCATATGCTTCCACCAAAGATGTAACCGGCACGTCCTAAACAAATGGAATTCAAATTGCATAATATCCATACGTTGAAGATGCCCTCTTCGAGATAATACTCACTGTGACAAAGAAATTCTTCAGTTACCCTTGAGGAAAGAAATAAAAAATGAACAGCACCGACTAGAGAGTGGGGCGCAAAATATTAAAGAAGAAAATGCCCCAAAAGTTAAAATCCACGAGAGACCAAGAACACATGCAGATCATGTCCTAAATCTGTAATAGTGCACAAAAAATACATAAAGCACGTTCTTCTCTATATAAACCAAATTTCCTGACAACACTACTTTTGATGCCAAGCCGCCCTGTTCTTTATTACGATATGTCGACATCGTGACAGCCATTCCCGGGACTATTTTTCCCGGAAACCACGTTGCAGTGATCCCCCGCCGCTGTAGCGCTTTGCACTGAAACGTCCGTGCACCGAAATTTCCGTGCACCGAAACGTCCGTGCACCGAAATGTCCTGCACCGAAATGTCCTAGACCCATTTGAAAGGCTCCTTTCCTCCATGTTCTCCCTTCTTTTTCTTTCACCTTATACCCACTCAGAAAAATGATGTCAGTCGACAACCCCAGTGACAGGGGACTCCCTTTCTTCTGGTGTACGAGTTTGCAAAACCGTACAAAGGAGGTGAAAGGCGATAAAGGCTTGGGGTCGACACACGGCAACCAACCAAAAAAGATATGGGAAGGTCGAGCGGCAAGGCCTTGCAGCGGGAGTCGCGATATTCCCAACACAGTCTATTTTTTTTTTTTTTTCCTGAACGCCAAGAGGAACGATTCGACAAAAAATAAAAGGACACATTGTAGAAAAATAATAACTATGGTCACCTGACAACATAACAGGTTCTTGTTTGAGTGTGGCAAAAAAGTACAGTTCGGCCTCCTTATTATGTGGGACAGGATAATATATGCCTTCTTTTCTTTTTTTAGAATAATTTCTGAAGCGTAAATTTTTACTCCAGATTTCGTTGTATTGGATGCTGAGGTCTCAGTTAATTCAATCTAAACTTGAAAACGTGAAATTCGGTCGTGGAAAAGAAGAACTGGACACCATGTGAGCCAAATTTATGTGTATTTTAGGAAAATCACTATTCTTGAAGGGCAACACAGATGCAATCACAAAATTGGGGTTTCCAGAGATGAATATGAGCGCTAGTTGCCAAATGAAGGAATGATCACGGAGAAGTCGTTTCATATAATCAAAGCTCGCCCGAGATGCCAGATTTTCATCCCCGGAAAAAAAATATCCCCAGGAAGAACCGTCCCCAGAGAAAAATGCCCCCGGAGAAATCGTCTACGCAAGAACGAAAGCCGTTTGATAGAACGCGGGACATTTGGTCGAAAGTCATTTGATCAAACACCGTTTGATCGAAACGGCAGCGGTCGTTCGATTGAGTTTTTGATTGCTTCGTTTGGAGCAGATGCATGCTATAAACAAGATTGATCTAAAGTTTTATATGGCTGTTAATACAATATCTGTATTTTATAATTGGGAGTAGATAATTAAACTATTAAACGCCTGCATTATCGCGATTATATGGTACCACGTTTTGTAGACGTTACGGCAGTCATTTGGAAACATGTTCTTTTTTTCAGTGATCGCATCTTTTGACTGTCCGTATTGCATTACTATTTCTTTTCCTCCTGTTTTCGCTGCATTCTGGCGTGTCATCATTGGAGTAACAGATGGCGTACATTTTTAAGCATTGCGCCAAGGTTTATGCGTCACATATTGCAGCCCAGTTCAGGGCCAAAAAGTGTTTAGCAGTGTTGCGACTTTTCCACCAATACAGCTATTAAACGCGAGATATGAACGACAGAGAGCATCTATGTTGTTGCACACGGTTTAGTGTAAAGTCAACACAAGTTGGAATTATCACAAAGGTCTGGGTGGCGTCGTTTCACAATGACAGAGACTGAGATAAGTGTTCCCGTTCAACGCTGCACTTTATTAGAACATTAATCTGAGAACAGCAAATTATGGGGTCGGATTATGCGCATCTGGATTGTGTATGTCTCGGAAACATGCTGCGTCTGTTGGCCCCTGACGAGAGGTGGCGGGGCGTTAGTTCCTCTCATATGGCAAGGACACGAATGTACGTACCCTTCCAAAAGAATTCTTCCTACTGTCTCCAAAGGCTGGACTACAAGTAGTGCAGATCGTTTGAGCCAACCGAATCAGATTGGGGTAGGCGAAACAGATTTCTACCCAGTGTTTTCACAGCCCTAATGCATACATGAATCTATGCGAAATGAAAAGTAATAGCAGGAGCACTTTCAGGGATGGGCTATGCAATCAAAGCAAACACACAAATATATGAAGTTCCAAGGAGACACCAAAGGAACACAAAAAGAACAAAAAGATGACAAAGTTTGCAGCTATGTGACCCACCCGCAATGAAATGAGCGCCTGTAAGAGAGACCGCAAAGAGGGTGTCGGTGTCCTCTGAACGTGGTATCTACAGCTTTTTCCAGCGTTATTAATCCTCTTGACGTACATTTTAATCCTTATGCCATGACATTTAATCCTTTTGCCATCGGAATTAATCCTCCTTTCATTATTTTTAATCCTCATTTCAGATAATTTAATCCGTTTCTCATGCAATTTAATCCAAGTGACTATGTGTGGGCTACATGACTTTTTTTGTGTATTTTGGCACAATTCCCATGTGTACGCATATTGCACATGCTTTTCACTTCTAATATTGTGGGTTTCTGCACCATAATGGGATAATATGGGACTACCAATCTGGATTACGGTGTTGTGGGACTATTCCCATGTCATGTCGAGTATTACCCATCGTTTTCATTAAAAACGTGGGTTTCTGAATAGTAATGGGATACTGTGTAAGGATATTACCCATGCTTTCCATTAGATATGCGGGTTTCTGCACTGTAATGGGATAATGTGAGACTGTCGATCTTCATTACGATATCCTGGGACTATAAGCAAGTCTACGGTTATTCCCAGTGCTTTCCATTACAAACGCGTTTTTTTGCACTGTAATGGGATACTCTTTGACCGTCAATCTTAATTACGATATTGTGGGACAATTTTCATGTCTATGGGTATTACCCATGCTTTTCATTGAAATGCAGGTCCCTGGAGTATAACAGGACAGTGTGGGAATGTCTCTCTTGTTTAGGATATTGTGGAACTATTCCCATGTGTGCGGGTATTACCCACGCTTTTCGTTAAATATGTGGGTTTCTCCACTGTCATGGGATACTGTGGGACTATTCCAATGTGTGCGCGTATTACCCATGCTTTTTATTAAATATGTGTGATTCTGCACTGCTATGGGATACTCTGGGGCTATTCCCATGTGTGCGGGTATTACCTATGCTTTTTGTTAAATATGTGTGATTCTGCACTGTAATGGGATAATGTGAGACTATTCCCATGTGTGTGGGTATTACCCATGCTTTTCGTTAAATATAGCCACAGTTGCTTCGCGGCGCTAACACACACACACACACACACGCTTTTCGTTAAATATGTGGGTTTCTGCACTGTAATGGGATACTGTGGGACTATTCCCATATGTGCGGGTATTACCCATGCTTTTTGTTAAATATGTGGTATTCTTTACTGTGAAGGGATACAGTGGGACTATTCCCATGTGTGCGGGTATTACCCATGCTTTTTGTTAAACATGTGGGATTCTTCACTGTGTTGGGATACTGTGGGACTATTCCCATGTGTGCGGGTATTACCCATGCTTTTTGTTAAATATGTGGAATTCTTTACTGTGAAGGGATACAGTGGGACTATTCCCATGTGTGCGGGTATTACCCATCCTTTTTGTTAAACATGTGGAATTCTTCACTGTGTTGGGATACTGTGGGACTATTCCCATGTGTGCGGGCATTACCCATGCTTTTTGTTAAATATGTGGTATTCTTTACTGTGAAGGGATACAGTGGGACTATTCCCATGTGTGCGGGTATTACCCATGCTTTTTGTTAAACATGTGGAATTCTTCACTGTGTTGGGATACTGTGGGACTATTCCCATGTGTGCGGGTATTACCCATGCTTTTTGTTAAATATGTGGGATTCTCCACTGTGATGGGATACTGTGGGACTATTCCCATGTGCGTGGGTATTACCCATGCTTTTTGTTAAATATGTGGAATTCTTTACTGTGAAGGGATACAGTGGGACTATTCCCATGTGTGCGGGTATTACCCATCCTTTTTGTTAAACATGTGGAATTCTTCACTGTGTTGGGATACTGTGGGACTATTCCCATGTGTGCTGGTATTACCCATGCTTTTTGTTAAATATGTGGGATTCTCCACTGTGATGGGATACTGTGGGACTATTCCCATGTGCGTGGGTATTACCCATGCTTTTTGTTAAATATGTGGTATTCTTTACTGTGAAGGGATACAGTGGGACTACTCCCATGTGTGCGGGTATTACCCATCCTTTTTGTTAAACATGTGGAATTCTTCACTGTGTTGGGATACTGTGGGACTATTCCCATGTGTGCGGGTATTACCCATGCTTTTTGTTAAATATGTGGGATTCTCCACTGTGATGGGATACTGTGGGACTATTCCCATGTGCGTGGGTATTACCCATGCTTTTTGTTAAATATGTGGGATTCTGCACTGCAATGGGACACTGTGGGACTATTCCCATGTGTTCGGCTGTTACCGATGCTTTTCATTAAATATGTGGGATTCTGCACCTTAGTGGGATACTGTGGGACTGTCGATCTTGATTACGATATCCTGGGACTATATGCATGTCTATGGGTATTCCCCTTGCTTTCAATTAAAAACGCGGTTATTTGCACTGTAATGGGATACTGCGGGTCTGTCAATCTGGATTACGATATCGTTGGACTATTTCAGCGTCTATGGGTATTACCCATGCTTTTCATTCAAAATGCGGGTTTCTGCAGTATAAAGTATACATATTCTGCCAATATATTCTGCAGTATATATAACCCACTCTCCAAGGTCGAAAATAAAGTTGCTGTTGTTGCAGTATAAAGGGATACTGTGGGACTGTCTATCTGGTTTAGGATATTGCGAGACTACTCCCATGTGTGAGGGTATTACCCATGCTTTTTATTAATTATGCGAATTTCTGCACTGTAATGGAATACTGTGATCCAGATAGACAGTCCCATAGTATCCCATTACAGTGCAGAAACCCTCATTTTGAGTTAAAAGCGTCAGTAATACCTGTAGACATGTAAATAGTCCCACACTATTGTGATCCAAATTGACAGACCCACAGAGTCCTACCACAGCGCAAAAACCCGCGTTTTTAATTAAAAGCACGGTGAATACCCGTAGACGTGGGAATTGCCCCACAGTATCGTAATCAGGATTGACAGTCCCAGAGTATCCTATTACAGTGCAGAAACCTACATTTTTAATCCATAGACACGTGAATAGTCCCACAATACCGCTGTCCAGATTAACAGTCCCACAGTATCCCATTAGTGCAAAAACCTGCGTTTTTAATTAAAAGCACGGGGAATACCCATAGACATGCTTATAGTTCCAGGATATCGTAACCAAGATTGCCAGTCCCACACTATACCATTACGGTTTAGAAACGCACATATTTAATGAAAAGCATGGGCAACACCCGTGCACATGGGAATAGTCCCACAGTATCCCATTACAGTGCAGAATCCCACATATTTAACAAAAAGCATGGGTAGTACCCGCACACATGGAAATAGTCCCATAGTATCCCATCACAGTGCAGAATCCCACATATTTAACAAAAAGCATGGGTAATACCCACACACATGGAAATAGTCCCACAGTATCCCATCAGAGTGCAGAATCCCACATATTTAATAAAAAGCATGGGTAATACCCACACACATGGGAATAGTCCCACAGTATCCCATTACAGTGCAGAATCCCACATATTTAACAAAAAGCATGGGCAATACCCACACACATATAAATAGTCCCACAGTATCCCATTACAGTGCGTAATCCCACATATGTAACAAAAACATGGGTAATACCCGCACACATGGAAATAGTCCCACAGTATCCCAGCACAGAGCAGAATTCCCCATATTTAACAGAAAGCATGGGTATTACCCGCACACATTGGAATACTCCCACAGTATCCCATGACGGTGCAGAAACCCACATATTTAACGAAAAGCGTGGGTAATACTCGTAGACATGGTTATAGTCCCACAACACCGTAATCCAGATTGACAGTCCCGCAGTGTCCCATTATGGTGCAGAAACCCACAATATTAGTGAAAAGCATGTGCAATATGCGTACACATGCGAATTGTCCCAAAATAGACACAAAAAAGTCATGTAGCCCACACATAGTCACTTGGATTAAATTGCATGAGAAACGGATTAAATTATGTGAAATGAGGATTAAAAATAATGAAAGGAGGATTAATTCCAATGGCAAAAGGATTAAATGTCATGGCATAAGGATTAAAATGTACGACAAGAGGATTAATAACGCCGGAAAAAGCTGTAGACGAGAGTGCTGTAATGTTCGACACCTTTGCTGACCAGGTACCAGAAAAATGCAGTGTTTTTGTTAAATTCTCATCATTGCATTGTTGCTCGGCCGCTGGCGAGGCGTCTAATTGAGTTGAATCTGACATCCTGGCTTCGTTGTGGTACCACCGATGTTGTAGTGTTGGCACCTTCAGGGCGTTTTTTCTTTTTTTCCATCTTATGTCTGTTTTCCACTCAATGACTTCCGACATGACGTCACGATGCCAGTGGTGACGCCGAGGGACGTTAGGAGTCGAAGAACTTGAAGGACTTACGCAACGGAAGAAGGAAGGACTTACGCAATTCTAACACAATTTGCAGCGTCAGCTGTGTGCGAATCAATGTTTAATGGTTCTTATAACACAGGAATTGAAATGGTTCAGTCAATCTGGTCGAGCCTTCGTAACGTCACCCCGCGCATTAATACTCTGCCTCGCCACCAGTCCGATCTCTCCGCGCTTTCTGGTCTTTGAACCTATGTTTCCGTACATTGGGTGTGGCCACTTGGTATTGCTGGTCGGATTACACTCAGCGGGGGTCACGTGACGCGCGTTTTCGGCTGACACTGTAAAACGTCACCCACGTCCAGATTTCAAACGATAGGTCCCGCGCAATTATAGCTACGCGCGTAAAATTTTAAAGGAATATGGAAAGGGTATTCAGGCTGCCTAAAAACCGCTCGTATTTCGTGAAATGGCCCATGAAAAGCAAAGTAACGCAAGCGAAGAAGAGGAACATACTCCTCAACTAAACGAAATGAAGCAGCAGACCCCATATTCTGGCGTCACCAAGCTCCAAAACGCAACTATTTCTACTCTACTCTACTCTACTCTACGACAAATATATCGGCTCAAAATGGTCCCACTACAACGCAATTTAATTGTAAAAAACGTGGCGGGAGGACCCCATATCCTGGCACTCCTCGAGTCCAGTGACGTCGCGCACTGACAATCCGCCTTATTCGCTGCGAAAAAATTCGTTTGCTCTCGACAGAGCTGCGTGCTATACTTGTTCACTGCTGCTCATTCTAGGATATCAGACAGGAAAATAAATGTTTTGAAAATGGTATCTATTTACCGATGGCACGTTATGGTGGTTCTTTTATCGTTCTTTTTGCGTGGGTCTACGAGTAGGGAGTGCGTACCGTACGTACGTCGCCATCGGCGTCTTATATGTGGCGGTGTTCAATGTGGCTGTTTGCGGTTTGACGCCTCTCTCGTTTCCGTTCCATTTAATCGAAATAGAGCCTGTATAATTGCCCGTACACATGTGTGTTGCACAGGCGTTTGCTTTATTGAGGAGGACTACAGTGGTGCCATATGGAGTTCGAGGTTGCGCAAATGAAAATAAAAAAAAAGGACGCGCAGGGGCTTTCGCATGCATCACGTTCCGGCAAATGAGTCAGCAAAAACTATGTGGCTTGCTTGATTCAACGTGAGGATGTTCAACCTCGTACTGAACTCCGAATACGCTGTCTACATTTCAGTGAGACGGATTATGAGTCACCATCGAGAGTCGTGAAATCCGTCGGTGCCGACTTCTGAATCTATCTGAAGCGATGTGTTGCTCCGTCGCTAAGTTTACCTGACGCGAGCTTTTTTTTTCTCCTACTTTCCAATCTTCTTTAAAGCAGCATGGAAGTGAGTTGAAAAAAAAAAGTTCTCTTTTCTTCAGACTATATAGCAGAAGCCCAGAAGCAACTGAGCGACACAAAATTTTACTTACCTTTAGATGATGACCCTACGTCGTCTTTCTGCGGAAGTATCAACAAAGTAATCGATACCCTTTCTAATCGTAACTTGATTCCTCCCAACAATTCCAAATTTATTAAACCCAAGAACGTTAAACCAGGTGTTTTTTACCTCCTTATTAAAGTTCACAAGGAAAACCATCCAGGTAGACCAATTATATCTGGCATCAACACCCCCACCGAAAAAATTTCTATAGTCGTTGACCATTGCATTAGCCACACCGCGCCCCTTCTCCCTTCGTATGTAAAGGACACTAATGATCTTTTCTGTAGGATTGAGTCCATTAACAATAGCCACACTGATCTTAGTAACGCTATTCTAGCTACGATGGATGTGGTCTCCCTGTACACTAATATTCCACATTTAGAGGGTCTGAAATATGTTGAGAAATTTCTTCAATTATATCCATCCGATATTCTTGAAACTGCGGCCATAATTCCCCTTTTAGAACTAGTTTTAAGCTACAACTTTGTTTTTTCTAACACGCATTACATACAAATCCATGGGGCAGCTATGGGTTCACGTGTGTCCAAATTATGCAAACCTTTTTATGGGGTCTTTTGAAAAAACAGCGTTGGAATCTTTCGGCGTACGCCCTTTGGTTTATTACAGTTTATAGACGACATATTCACTATTTGGTCTGGTGATTAAATATCCTTGAAACAGTTTTTTCACCACTTTAATTCTCTACACACCTCTATTAAATTTTCGCACCAATCCGTTAATTTCCTTGATGTTACGGTGTCCCTGAAAGCTGGGAAACTGATCACCGATCGGTATAAGAAACCCACAGACAGGCTGCAATACCTACATTTCAAGAGCTACCATCCCTACGCACAAAAGAAAAACATTCCTTACGGCCAGCTCTTGCGACTAAAACGAATCTGCTCTGATCATGACGATTTCTTCAGACACGCTCGCGAGATTTCCACCGATTTTTTTAAAACAGGGCTACCCACGGTCGCTAATTTCCGACGCTCTTGAAAAGGCTAAAGAGAGACAGAAATTCCCTTCTTAGACCAGCTGGGCAAAGCCTGAATGCTCCAACATAGGTTTTGCTACTCAGTATTCCAAAGCCCTCAGCAACTGCAAATCAATTCTAAATCACCACGTTAATATCCTACACACAGATAGTAAATTAAAAGACGTGTTCCCTCGTCTCCTTCTGTGACATTTCGGCGTCAGCGCAACATACGTAACTTGCTTGTTTGTCCTAATGTACAGAAACAATCTCCAGGATGTGGCCCTTGCAGCAGAATGAGATGCCAAACTTGTAAATTTATTTTTCCGTCCACATCAGTCCATAGCTATGCCTGCAATTTTAATTTGAAAACAACACAATTTTTGAATTGTAATTCTTTTAATATGTGTTATATGATCTTCTGTGAGAAATGTGGAATTCAGTACGTCGGTGAACCTTGCAATTCTTTGCGAGAAAGATTTTATGGTCACAAGGGGAGATATAATTCATAAACGTCCTACCCCTGTATCTACACACTTCAATCTCCCCAATCATGACTTTAATGCAGATCTAAAAATTGTTTTATAGTCCGGCTTTGCCCGCAAAAATCGAGAGTCATTCTTGATTGCTAAATTTAACTGTTTAGCACCTCGTGGTATTAATGTCTGTAGAGGCCCACTTTACCAGATTATGCAGAAAGATACACATAATACCCCTCCGGTTAATGCTACCGCGTCTTCTACCTAATCCGTTCTCACACCTGTGCCTCAGCTGTATCGGTTGCACGAACTGATCTGTCTCCCTTCATATCGTATTGTATTGCATAAAAAAAACATAAACCACGATCCTTTCTTTCTTTTTTTCAATTATGCTGAAACAACTGTGCTTATTCCTGGTTAGTGTTTTGTAATCTTAGTAGTTTCATCATTTGTTCACTGACACAGGATTGTATAATTAACTTTTTTCCTACTGACCCTGTCTGCTATGCCACCATTTCCACTTACGTATGGACATACAAGAAAAGCAGTTACACAAACACAACATTTCGAACGAGGTCTGTTCCTTGTCAGGTGAAGCGAGATTGTTAACTTGTCACCACAAAGCACAGTCAATCGGAGGCGCAAAGACGCTGGCGGGGGTTAAGACGATGTGTGGCATTTCCTGTGTTCTTGGGGACACAAAGGGTGGGTAATAAATTCTGGGTTTGGGGTCCTGTCAAGTGTGCCGTCGCACGTGGGGGGATAGATAATTAACATAAAGAGGCGGGTAACTAGACATGTGTAAGACTATAATAGCCCGGTTCTGCTGTACGTTTATTTGTATCTTCACCTGATGAAGTGCAGGTACTGCACGAAAGCTTGTGTATATTAAAGTTTTATTTCAAAGAGTGCTTCATTCTCTGGACTTATTGTGTTCCCACTACTACCAGACTGTACTGTGTATTTTTTCCTTCATCGCCCAAGTATGTTTTTACACAATAAATACCGCCCTAGCGAACCTATTGCGCCCACGGCAGACGTTTGATTCCCCCAGCCACGCGGACTATCCTTGCGTTTGCTGACCAACTGCGAGGGAAGCTCCGCCTCCTGGATGCCGGCCAATAGGAGGACGAGGAGGGCAGACATTTCCCAAGTCACTGCTCTCGTCCAAGAGATGGCGCAGCGTTATCGTTGTTTTGCGTGTCGCAATGCTTCTGCCATGGCGCACCAATCTAACCAACGGCTGAGCGAGGCATAGACAGGAGTCATGGTGGAAGATAAAGATAAGGGCTGATGACACCCACGCCAGCGGGGCGTCCAGATAATGTTCGCCTTTCAGGCCGCCTCGACTGATTGCCATCTCTCGGCGCGCAGTAGGACTGGCAGGACCGCCAAAGGTTACCTATGCCTTTCCCGGCGTTGCAAGCGAATTCCTTCTGCTCTTGACCTCAGCAGCTATGCGCACCGTGCAGCTATGCAGCTGTGCGCATGTGCGGCAGCTTGCGCACCGTCACATGCCGATCAGGCGAGGGGGCCTGGAAAGCGAACATTATCTGGACGCCGCCTTCCCATGGCGAGACAGTGTCATCACTTCTTATCTTTATCTTACACCGTGACAGGAGTGTAGCTACCGTTATTTCGACTGCCGCCAGGCTTGTGCCATGGCGCTCCAATGTAACCAACGGCTTCGCCGTCCGTCAACATGGGAACGAGGCCGAGGGTGAACCGCGCGTACGCCGGTTAACTGACGGCGAAGGAGATGGTTCGGTTGGTGCGCCATGGCAGAAGCCTTGCGACACGCTAAACAACGGTAAAGCTGCGCCATCTCTTAGGCGAAAGCAGAGGCGGCTGTGTTTGTCTGATCCTTCTTGTCCTCGTTGTTGCGCTGTATGGTTTTGGGAGCAGATGGTTGGGAAGTGCGTACCCTCCGCGTCCACCTATTGGCCCGCATCCAGGAGGCGGAGCCTCCCTCGCTCTTGGTCAGCAAACGCAAGGATAGCCTTGCCGGAACCTAATATATGGGAAAGCCGCGCGTCCTTTTGGTTTTTTCATTTGTGCAGCCTCGTACTCCTTATGGCATCTCTGTAGGCCTCCTCAATGAAGCACACACTTGTGCAGCACTCGTATACGGGCAATTGTATACAGGGTGTCCCAGAAAACGTGTCATGAATTATAATAACATAACTACACCACCTAGAATCATGCGGTCAACGGCATTTGTTCTTACTAGGTTTTTGCCACCTTCTGGTGTGAACGTTATGTAACGTAAGTTTAATTATGTAAATTTTTGCGAACTGAAATCCGAAATTTGCCAAGTAAAGGTAACTTTTTTACCCCACCAATGTGAAGAGCGTGTCTAATTTACTCAAATTAATGGTAATTATTCAGAGGCTATCCCATCCCGTGCAGAAATTCCTGAATCCGAAACCAATCAGGTTTCTTCGATCACACCTGATTCCGGACTGAACCCAAAATTGGGCGGGAATGACGATCAGGAATTATTCAGGAATGGGGTATGAGGATCTATTCCGGTAATTTATTCTGGGACTGAATGGGTCCTGAACTCGAAACTGAATGTAACCGGAACAAACTCGCCATATATCTGATTATACCCGGATATGCGCCTGATAGGATACAGGATTATCCCTGAATGAAAACGGAAAGCGCCTGAATAATTTCGGAAGAAATGCTGAATCCATGATGGTGCATGCATTCGCTGGCTATAAACCTTTACTCGAGTGGATCTATTTGAAAACAACAAAATGTGACTAGACCAGCAAGAGATGCATGCAGGATTAGTGTGAAACCTGAAATCGGGCTACTTGACCATGCGCCCTTGTCGTGCCTTTACACACTACATGCATGAATGAAACACAAAGTGTAAGATTCTGTCGATAGTTTTATTTCCATGGTTTCGTTTGCCTTTCAATTCACTTAATTTAGTCCCAATAGATTTCAGTAGAGCCAGATGCGACGCCTTCCAGTCCTCCCGTCCTACGCCGTGTGCCGGAGCGACTTCGGCAAATAAGGCACACACATGAAGACAGAGAAAGAAGTCCATAAACGGAATCGCGGCACAAAGACTTATAGCAGGACAACTTACCGTTTTGGAAGGAGAGGACTTGTCTTTTGGTAATCCAAGAGAGCGCTGATGCGATCGAGTTGGTTCCTACCGATTGTCGACATGGCATGGAACACAGAACGCACGGCACGACACACATAAAACCGCCTTCTCAGGAAGCGCAAGCAAATAGAGCCTTTTCATAAGTGAACTCCATCTGGTGTGCAATGCGCAAACCGCCTCCAAGCTGCGCGCGTCCGCCATATTTTGGTCCTGTGCGTTTCATCAGCTACGCGGGAAGCGCGCGGAGTACGTCGAGCAGTCCACACTTCTTCGTCATTATTTCTCTTTCCTGGCGTTATGTTTGACTTTTTGAACAGAGCCAGTGCGTTGCTGTGTGCCTCTCTGCAACCAGTGCGGTGTAAGGGATAAACGAGGAAACAAGGTACGTATGTGCGTGCGAACTTTGAAAAACTTGTTCGAATCTGTGCTTGTCAGTCGAAGTGAATTTAGCTGTTGTAGAGGCAAGTGAGACTCGCACCACATGTCAAAAAAGTCGCTTCGTTCACCGTGTGTGAAGGTATACACGGCGGCGTCCTTTGTTCAGGCTTAAAGCTGCGTCGGAAGACAGTATCGTCCACATCGTTGTGGTATATTGTAGATCATATTTGTGGTACCTGTGTTAGAAATAGGCGCTGCTGTTGATATAGTGTAGTGCTAGAGGCACAAGACAGTACACAGAAGTGAGGGAAGACCGGCCAGCCGAACAACAGCCCGAGCTGGCCGTGCAGTCGTGTTTTATTAACCGCGCGCCTTGATCATTGGTGCGCGGGGGATGATGATGGCGATGCCGCTACAATAGCACCTGTTTGCTCCCGTGGCTCAGTGGTTAGCGTGCTGGCCATGGCACGTCGAGACAGGGAGGTACCCGGGTTCGAATCCCGGTGCCGGCTGTGCTGTCTAGGGTTTTTCCTGGGTTTTCCTCAGACGCTCTCAGACATATGTCGGCACAGTTCCCTTAGAAGTCGGCCCAGGACGCACATTCCCCCAGGGCGTCAGTGGTGACGTTGCCCACATAAGTGAGGCCGACAACGGCAAGCCCTTTCACCACCACCTTTCACCACCACCACCAGCACCTGTTTGCGACTCAAGTTACATAATACATCTCGTCTGTTGTTATAAGCCTGAACACATGACAGCACTACGATCATATCTCGTGATTAGGGCCTTGCCGTCTAATTTAAAAAGTAAAAGTGAGAAATATGGCATACCATACCTTGAAGAAGATGAGGCAATGCGGATCGAAGACGGATCTGTGTACGATTCGCATAGAAGCTTGTGACTCCGCTGCAGACTTGTGCCCGTTACTCGAAAAAAGTAATTGATTACCGTTACCGTTACTTGTACGAAAAAAGTAATTGATTACTGTTACCAATTACTGGACTTCAAATGTACTTGAGTAACGAGTAGAAAAGTAACGCGTTACTCCTGTCGTTACTCTGCATTCACGCAAAATATAACTCGTCTTTGTGTGCCTCAGAAAAAAAGAAAATAAATAAATCGTTCAACAGCAGAACAGCTGAAATACCAGCGGCATGGCCGAGGTCGGCCTGAAATCGGCCCAGGACGCATACTAACCCCCTTGTCCCCCACTCCTTCCTGCTGTCCTCTCACCATCTGTCCACATCTATACGCCGCTCATAGCCACAGTTGCTTCGCGGCGCTAACACGCAATTTAAAAAACTGAAATAACACGAAAAACAAAAACGCGCGGGACAAGTAGATCTGTATGTCTACTGCATATTTATCGCCGGGGAAGACGTTGACCCGATTGTGGAAGAGCATTGCGTGGATCTTCCCATGACTCACTACACCTCCAAAACTACCACAATGGTACCACCGCAGTGGTGCAGTAAGAGATTAGGAAGAGAGCCCCTGAAATACCATAGCCTTATTACAGTGACCTCCGCTTGGTATAGTAGAACGGCCCAAAAAAGGCTGACCGCACGAGGGTCTTGACTTGGGGCAGAACATCTGAAAGATGAATTAATCTCTACCGGAAAGGTAATCAATTACTGAGTAATCGATTACTCAGAAAAGTAATTGATTACTCGAAAAATTACTCAAAATGTAATTGATTACAAGTAACGCAGTTACTAGTAACGCGTTACGCACAAGTCTGCTCCGCTGAGAAGCACGGCCGGTGCTCCCGGATCGGATGCACTAATTTCGTCACAAAGTACGCCCACACGTCTCTGCGAAAACCTGCCTGGGACTTTCGTTAGGTCCCGAAACCATTCAATGTTCTCGTTCGCCATCAATGAAGAGATCGAAGTGAAAAAAAAAAAAAAAAAGCAAAAAGTGCAACCACAGACGATCAGTGATACTTACCAAAATATGGCCGACGGGGATGCAGCACTTAGTTGCCAGGCTGACTTTTGAAAAGGGCTTATTCCTGTCGTATTCTTCTTTTAAAACGTTCATTCCATACTGGAGTGCAGTCCTGTCGTCTGCAAGAAAGAAACGCGAAGTGGTGAAGGAAAAAGCGTACACACACGAAACAAACGCAGTATGAAGCGGCCACTTACCAGAAATATTAATAAAATATTCTTCTTGTTTGTCAGAATACTCCCCTACCTGTACACGTTTCACTGTTGTAGTTTTCTATGTGGAGCACACACAAAAAAGCGTTTTCTTTCACAGGCTGTACGCCCAAATAAATCTTTTAAAAGAAAACATTAAAAATCCACGCTTAAAATTCCACCATTCAAAATCCATTTTATGAAATACACTGCTTAAAAATGCACGTCCTCAAAATAACCGCTGTTAAAATAAATCATGGTTAGGCTTAGGAAGGTAATGTTCATGTGTAGTGATAGTCCGCATGGGCGACACGGTGTTCTTTTCGGCGGAACATGCTATTATGATGTTTCTTACTCATGTTTGTATTGTTATCAATTACATAACAACTTAGGATTTCGAAATATCCAGTTTAAAAGTGATGAGGACGATGCGCGTATGAATACAGGACACGCACTCTTGATCATTGAGCCAGCTGAGCGCTGTGAACGAGGCTAACAGGCTTCTGGGAAATAGAGAAGATGGCTATAGAGGTGTTGTGGACGGATTGCGATGGCCATTCGCACTGGTAAAAGAAAGGCCAAGCAAGCAAGCGCACACACGAAAAAGACAAACGCCAAATCACAAAACATCCCAAAGAATGGCCAAACTCTCTTGATAGACGGCCCTGTATTAGACTATATTACACCGATGTCGCGCGCTACTCGCACTGCTAAAACAGAACTTCACCAAATAATACGCTCCCGGGCATCCACCATTCCGAACGATATCGCCCCCCCCCCTACTAAGTTGGCAACACTGGCCACGGATCACATACTTACAGACAACCTACTTCCGGTGTACCCTAATCCCCGTTCACCGTTCTAGCCCTGGCTAGCCCCAACGCGAGGAGCGCACTATTTTCCGCTGCGGACGTAGAGCCGTCGACTGTCCACCAATCAGGGACGATGGATTTTAAAATATTTATTTCGACGCGTTTATTCCTCAAAGTTTATTTTTCGGAGTTTATTTAGACAGCGTGGATTTTCTCATGATTTATATTCAACAGTTTATTTTGCAAGTTTGATATATGAGAGATTTATTTTTGAATGTTTTATTTTTGCATGATTTATTTCGGCGTCACCCCCTTTCACACGAGACGCCTTGATGCCGACGATGGCGAATGGATCCTTTCTGTCTATGACTACGGAGGTCAGGTGACCTACTGACGTTAACAATATTCCAAGAATAAGTGTGTTCCCTATCAGCCCGAAGGGAGCAGCGGTGAGGAAGGGGAAGGGTCAGTGTATGCTTTCCATTGAGCTCTGGAATTTCACGATGACCTAAAAAGTCTAAACCAGTTTAGCTCCTCGTACACCTTTGTCCAGAGGGACTGCAATGTACATGTGGTTTCGTGGTTTCGAAGCCAAACGCAAACTCCTGCAACACCTCCGTATTATCATATTATGTTACTTCCTAAAAAAAGTTAAAAAATAAGCAAGATACATTTATTGGTTTATGTTATGTTTTATGCTTTATATTATCATATCATACTGTGCATTTCCGGCATTGACTGTTGTCACTTTTCCCTGCCCAGAAAGTTATTTCAGCAATAACAATTAATACTAATTCGTGGTTTTACGTCGCAGACAACTGTGAAATTATTTTAGTCAAACTTAAGGCTACGGTCTCACGGTAGCCATCTTGAATTTACTTACGGACTTCCTACGGCGGGGCGCCACCGTCGCGGTTTCCGTGGATGACCCCGTTAGGGAGAATCACGCGTGCGGACAGCTGTCCCACGCGCGATTCTCCCGACTGGACCCTTTGACCTTGAGTCTCTTCTGTATTCCATTGTTCCCGGTGTTCATACGTGTGTAGAAGGAAGGATTGTCTCGTAAAAGTGTTCTGAAACTGTCGTGCAAGACGAGGAGCTTTCGTGGTTTGAGTAGCACGGGGGTAGCTGCCACGCGCGTAGCGTGTGACGAAGACTGTGCAAAATATAATATATTTGAGATATGTAAAAATATATATCTCAAATGCAAAATGGTCAAACAACCGTCATAAAAAATGGACGCAAATACTAAATAATTGCAGTCAGCTGTGAAGAGTCTGTTCACGTGCCGATCGGTAGCAGTTTTATCTCAATACAGCTTACAGAAACAGGATTTCTTGAAATGAAGTATGAAATTACCACTTCTGTTGAAACTAGAAGTTCAACTCACAGTACGCACACAAAATGATAAGAATCAAAGGAATGGCATAACCGAAGTAAAATAGGGAAGTCGACAATTATACGCTATGTAACGTGTCCGTATTCCCCATAGTAGCGGCAGTGACAACTTTTTTTTTTATATTTGGCTGCGATTCGTGTTATCGCTTTGTGAGATGACGAGAGATATGATCTTTCGCCACGAAATGTGGCCATTTCACTAGCTTATTTCAGTCGTCTCCATCGCATTAGCGGCGCTGATTGCCCACAGTTTGCCGTGAGACGATCGTTGTATTTGCGAGTAAACGGAGGATCCGTCTACAGATTTCAGAGTTCAATCCAAGAAATTGCATCTGCATTGCAAGATAGGTATCGTGCGACAACAATTCCTCGTAGCAAAATGGATGCGACAGCACTCCTTCCCCTTGCCTACATAATAAACATTTACCGTGGTGCCCCCTCCTTCCATGCTCCGGTTCTTCGTTCAGTTCCCCCACATGTAGAAAACAAAGAAACTAGTTGGAAATAAAAACAAACGAGACAAAGACGCGCGTGCTCTGGGGGAACCGGAAAAAATGTTCCCGGAAGAAATGTCCCCTGGAAAATATGTCCCCCGGAAAAAATGTGCCCTCGAGAAACATCCACTTTTGGTACGCGTGGAATTTTTGCGAAATCCCCGGTTGCGATATTGCAAGTCTTGAAGTCCTCCGGCTCAAAATAAATACTAAAATTTCTAACCACTTACTAAGGGTTTTTACTTTGAAAGCTCGACCTACTTTCACTTGCGATTTCTCGTAGGGAATACACTGCAATCAATTTCACGTTCGTTGATACAACGTGACACGGGTTCGAATCCTGTCACCAGGTGTGCTCTCTGAGGTTTTCCTTGGGTCAGCCAGAAGTCAACCCAGAACGCATACTAGCCCCCTGTCACCCTCCCTCCTGCTGTCCTCTGACCACGCCTGTACACCGCGTACAGCAGCAGTTACTTCGCAGCGCTAACACGGAAAAACATTTTCTCTGCTAATTAGCACAAATGTGAAGTGTCACAGAAAGTAGTACGACGTCCTAGTTTCAAGATATCAGGAGAGAAGACGTCATTCGGAATGACCAGGAGCATGTCAAGTTCTTTTTTAGAAGTGCGCAGATCGACGTGCACGGTGATGTGTAAAGAGGGAAATAAAATGCGGGGGGGGGGGAAAGCAACAAAATTGACAGACAAAAATATATGTCAATATGTCTAGCGGTATCACATCTCGGGAGCCCCATGACTGTACAGGCCGCATTGTTGCAAGACACAAGGAAGTAAATTCACCAAAACTGACCCACAGCGACTACCTAGGCAAAGAAATGCTATGTGTGAATAGTCATTTTAAAATGGAATTGAATACGAATAAATTAAGCTACTCGTTGAATAACCGTAATTGGATACATATACAACATATATTGGAATACAAACATGTACGGTACGTATATGTATAAGTATAGCGCTTACTCCTTTTTTTTTTTTTTTGTTCTCTATGTGCCGGGTATCTTCAAGTATATTCAGTTCAGTAGAAGCATCAATTCGATTTGGAATTCGAACATTGAATTCCATATTTGATTAGGAAATGGAATAGGATATACGATTACTCGCTTCGGTGCTCAAAAATCCAAACATTCACACCGCCCTATATAGTAAAAAGTCAACGTCCGAAGTCAACCAGTACACGCGTACCAAAAGTGAATTTTCCTCAGGGGACATTTTTTCCGGGGACGTTTCTTCCAGGGAACATTTCTTTCGGAGACAATTTTTCCGGGGGCATTTCTTCCGGGGACAGTTTTTCTGGGGACATTTCTTCCTGGACCCGTGCTCTGGGGAAGGGGATTGGCTGATATTCTTTTCTCTCTGAGCAATAGTATTCACGCCTAGCACTGACAATTGTTTTGTAACAGCCTGCTTTCCGCCCCTAACAGGCTTCCCTGTCATAGAAGTTGTCAGTGGCACTGGGAGACCGAATTTGATTCGTCATGCGCAACGAAGGGCGCAATTGTTATGATTCGAGCCTCTTGTGATAATTGCAGTTTCATTGTTATAAGTATTATAATAATAACGAATACAGTTCTATCACATTTGACAGCAGGGCTGCTTGTCCGTCGCGTAGCGAAAAGATTGCAACGAGACAGTTGTTGTACGATATGCCGCAAGCGTTCATTGTACACGCACGCATTGCTTACTAGGGGCAAAAATAGGATGCTACGATTTTTAGTTCTGTACACAACAGTTGTTTCGATCCAAAGCCAATATGTTATTCTGTGGAAACCTTGCAAGAATGTCAGAAATACAAGCGAAGAGACACTCAAGAGCCAAGCTCTAAACAACAGTTCCTGCATAAAACAATATTTTATTGCCTAAGCGTTGTCTGGGCTCTACTCATTATGGTTACATGTTCGTCATAAAAAAAAATATCTTACGAGGCAGCTTGGCAGTAGCGCCGGTACATATTTCCTCCCGGTAGCCGTACCGCGCTACGTTTCGGAATGAGTAGCGGCGTTTCAGAGGAGTAGCGAATAGCGGTACTCCGCTACCTAACAGCCGACCGAAAGGACAGGACGCAGACAAGCTGGTGCATAACCCGGTTCCTTCCGTTCGATTAGAAACAATGAAGCAAAAAATAGAAAAAATAAAGGAAGAAGATGTGTTTGGGAGACGGAAGATAATTAGCTCGTAGCCTTTTCTGTGTTCACATTCATTGCCTACCAGTGACAATTCTTTTGTAGGAGCCTGCTTGTTGCCCCTAACAGTTTTATCCAACACGCAGGATGTCAGTGACACTTGCAGCAACCGAATATGATTCAGCGGCGAGGTGCGCAATTGCTATTATTCAAACGTATTGCGATAATTAAGTTCATTACGACAATTATGTTGATGATACGGATTACAGTTTTATATTCCCTTGAGACCATGGCTGCTTGCGTACCGAAGATAGTGCTGCACGAAATGCTACAGTCGTTCATTGTACCGCTAGATTTGGTCCACAGGCAGACTACACGCAGGTATTGCTCTCCAGTCGCAAACATAGGGTTCTACGATTTTTAGTTCGTTCACAACAACGGTTATGAGCCAAGGCCAATATGTTAGGCCGAGGACACGTTGCGAGAATGCGACAAAGACAATAAGGAAGCACACAAGAGACACGTTTCCAATAACAGCCTTATGCATTCCCCCACGATTTTCTTTTACAATTAGACAGGTGGTACAACAACCGAAGGAATGCGAACGGGCGCGCTTTCCCATTATTTGTCTCGGTCATCTGTCCTCCTCTGGCCGTGTGCCATGCTAACCCGATTGCAGCGTCAGTGGTCGGAAATCTCGTGCAAGTTGGTCTATTTCCTGCTCTTGCATAACGTATTCCCAGTGTCAGAAGACTTTTGTGGGAGAAGAATCTATCCGATAACTTTTCATGAGACCGCAGGACGTTGGAGAAGGTAAAAAAAAAGACAAGAGCATATAGTGAGACTAAAGGAGTGTACGGGTCAAATTTCAGGTATGTTAGTACAAGCTACTTTAGTGGGCAAAACAAAAGACGTAACTCGTATTCCACGCCCTTTCACTTCGACAAGGCGGTATCCGTGTCTGAAGTCTCAGAATCCGGCATGATCAAAGTGACATTTTCTAATTTCTGTGCCAACTTATCCTGCCTAGAATAAAGTTTTCAGAGCTGGTTTCGACAGTTCTTGTGCTTGTTGTTCCTGCATAAAACAATGTTTTATAGCCTAAGCGTTGTGTGGGCTCTACTCATCATGGTTGCATGTTCGTTATAAAAAAAAAATCTTACGAGGCAGCTTGGCAGTAGCGCCGGTACATATTTCCTTCCGGTAGCGGTACCGCGCTACGTTTCGGAATGAGTAGCGGCGTTTCAGAGGAGTAGCGAATAGCGGTACTCCGCTACCTAACTGCCGACCGAAGGGACAGGACGCAGGCAAGCTGGTGCATATCCCGGTTCCTTCCGTTCGACTAGAAACAATGAAGCAAAAAATAAAAAACGAAATAAAGGAACAACACGAAGAAGCGTGTGTTTGGGAGACGGAAGAGAATTAGCTCGTAGCCTTTTCTGTGTTCACATTGATTGCCTAGCAGTGACAATTCTTTTGTAGGAGCCTGCCTGTTGCCCCTAACAACTTTATCTAACACGCAGGGTGTCAGTGACACTTGCAGTAACCGAATATGATTCAGCATGCACGGCGAGGTGTGCAACTGTTCAAACGTATTGCGATAATCGCTCGTCCTCCCGCTCGTCCTTACGTGGATACGGAACTTTTTGAGTAACAGAAAGCAATTCGTGTTGGTTAACAATTCCCCGTCCTCATTAGACCGAGTAACTTCCGGAACCCCTCAGGGTTCGGTTATTGGCCCCCTATTATTTCTCATTTACATTAATGACCTTCCATCTGGATTGACATCTCGTATTCGCCTATTTGCTGATGATTGCGTCATTTATCTTATATATCAAGTTCGTCAGAACAAATTGCACTCCAAGATGACCTTCATAAGATCGCTTCCTGGTGCTCCTCATGGCAGTTACCTATTAACGCCGATAAATGTAAATCAATGTCGTTCACGCGGTCCACCCCCACAATGTTTCAATACTCTTGTGGTTCGTCTCTGCTTGAACACGTTACCTCATATAAGTACCTCGGGATTCATCTAAGTAGCAAGCTTTCTTGGTCTCATCACATCTCTCAGACTATAGCTTCCGCTAATCGAACCTTGGGATTCCTTCGGCGCACTCTGAGACTGGCCCCAGTGTCGGTGAAAAAGTTAGCCTATACTACATTCGTGAGGCCAAAGCTTGAATATGCCGCGGCGATATGGGACCCTCATCAGGCGTACCTCATAGGCTCTTTGGAGAGGATTCAAAATCGGGCCGCGCGGTTCACAGCCTGTGACTATCGTCCCAACAGCAGTGTCTCTGCGATAAAATTAAAGCTCGGTTTAACCACATTGACCCTTCGTCGTAGGATTTCTGCCCTGCTACTTTTTCACAAAACCTTCCACAATAGCTTCCTCTACTCCTCTATACTGCTGCCCCCTAGCCATATATCTCACCGTGTGGATCATGTGTTTAAGGTTAGAGAATACCGATGTAATACTGAGCGTTTTTCCGAGTCTTGTGTTCCACGAACTTCACGTTGGTGGAACGACCTTCCTTCAACAAAAAAAAAAAAATAATCGGGGGAGAGTCGTAATGCAGGTGCTTCTCAGTCTTGCCCCCAGAGTCAAGGCAATGACACTAGACTAAGACCACTGATGCCTAAGACCATACGAGGGGGCAAAGACCACAGCTTGGATTGCCTATGGAGAATAACAAATAAATAAGAGCAAGCGCACTGCACCAGTACAAAGTTACAATCACTTGGTCACAACTTACCGTTTCTCTCTCGCCAGCCGCCGACGCAGCTTGCGGAGAACCGCAGAGAGCCACATTGAACACCGCCACATATGAGACGCCGATGGCAACGTACTACGGTACGTACTCCCTACTCGTAGACACGCGCAATGACGATAAAAGAAGCACAAAAACATGCCATCGGTAAACAGATACCCTAGAGCACCCTAGATTTTCCCTATACCCTAGATTTTCCTGTTTGATACCCTAGAATGAATAGCAGTGAACAAATATAGCACGTCGCTCTGTCGAGAGCAGACGAATTTTTCGCACCGAATGAGGCGCATTGCCGGTGCGACGTCACAGGGCAGGAGGAGTGGCCTGGAGATGGAGGCCGGAAACTTCCCGCCGCGGCAGCGTTTTTTTACAATTAAATTGCGTTGTAATGGGACCTTTGTGAGCCGAAATATTTTTCGTGCGTGCTTTTCATGGGCCATTTCACGAAATACGAGCGGTTTTTAGACAGCTTGAATACCCTGTCTATGCTCCTTTAATGAAAGAGATAGAGATATTTGATAGAGAGATTTAATGATAGAGAAACAAAAATTTTTATCGTTGGACGACGGCTAAAATTTGGTGCATGTTACATAAAGCGGTGTGCCGTTCACATTAAGCGTAGCAAGTCAATGGCAGCCGACGAGATCTGAGCCGGGGCATTTCAAATCCGCGTACCACGTTTCATCTGCCTACAGCAAGAAGCAAGCGGAAAATGGCAGTTGAGCGTATTGGGAATTTCCGTTATAGGATGCGTCTCGTACACTTGGATTGCACTCTGCGGGGTGCCCGTGACGCGCGTTTCCTGCGGACGTCGCCCACGCGATCTCAGGTGGGTCTTGCCTTAGTAGCTGACGCTGTGAAACAGCGTGGTTTGACCGTTATCACCTCATTGACTACGAAAACATGAGGTCCTGCATCCTCTCACAAACGTCATGATGAAAGCTCGAACTTTTTGACTCGACGGTTCTCCACAACGTTAGATATACGCTTCTCCTTCCGCTTCCCGCAAGCGACGTCAAGTATTAACTCGGAATTTCAGTGGCGTGTGTGGCGCTATTTATGTGTAAGGCCGTCCACTACTGGGCACTGAAACATTGAAGATCTTCATTTCCCCCAGGAGAACCTGAATCAGAGTCTTCTGATTTTGAAGTTAAATCTTTAGCGCACAGGTACGGATAGGGTGCATACGATACTCAGCAGGCCTGAGGAGCGTTTCTTTTTGGTCAGTCCACGCTCGTGGTAGTTTTGATGCGGCGACCTGTGGGGTGAGCCAATCTGTAGGCGACAGCGAGTGGGTTTACAGTGCCTTAAGTGGACGTAGATGACAGAGCTTTCGAGGTTAGTCGGGCAGAGGCAAGCATGAGACAGAGGCAATTTAACTTGTATGCAAAACAAAAACCTTTATTATTATAATTAACGGACCTGGAGTGAGGACTTGACCCTTCTGCACCAGAACGTACCAGGCACCAGGCCCGAGACCCAGCGGCAGCAGAAGCACTCAGAGACGACACAACAAAGGCAGCACCCAGAGCAGCTTCAGAGACAGCAATCCGGGGTTGGACCTAGTGCCTGAGCCCAGATAAGCATATCAGCAGCTGCAACCAAGCGTCAGGGACCAGCAGTAGCAGAACCAGGCAGAGCCATGCGTCGGAACCAGAAACCGATGTAGAGCCGCCTGAAGTGCTTGTCGCCGGGCCAAAGAATGCTATGCCCTTCTTTCTGTGCGTGCACCCTTCCTCTCCCGTGCACCTTTTTCTGGTTGCTCCCAAAAGAGGGAGCAACGAGAAAAACGTAAGATAAAAAATCCATATGGCAACGACACTACTGTCATGGTGGTGTTGTAGCGGGCCGTGGACAACAACGAAGATGGCCACGCGCCTGGAGCACCGGCTTCAGTTCCACCGGCGCGGCCATGGAGATAGGCCACCGTCATCGCCTCTCCGTGGCGTACCATCATCGCCGGTCGGGACTCATGTAGAGGAACACCACTACCTCTGACCCGAACGATGAACATCAAGTTCGGAGCAATTCGGCCTTTCACCATCCCAAATTTCTGACAACACCATCGACTAGCACTACTACGGCACGCTCTCCCTGGAAGCCACCGCCATTACTCGACTCATCACGACGACATCACGACCGCTGCTCGCCTCTCGATCAACACGCCGACCGCTCCCGTCCAGCTTCCGTCCACGCTTCCGATCCGCTACCGGCCCGACCGACCAACACGCACCGCTCGACCCGACCGCTCTCTGATCATCGCATCCGTCCACCAACCATCGCTTCACGGCTTCCAGGGACCGCTATCCACGGCCTCCGGCACACTCACGACCCACCGCTTCATTTCATGCATCTCGACGCTCATCCCCTGCCGGCTGCGACACCAGAGCAACGGCTCGCCTGCCGGTTTCGGCAATCGCGACAGCCGACGCCACGGCACGTTTTCAACCGGCGTCTCGGCAGCCGACACGGATAACGCAGCCTCGCTATTCCTGGGGTCGACCCTACGAGCTCTCGCTCCCGTGCCGGTTGCGGCACCCCAGGCCACGACTCTCACGCTCGACTCTGACGCCCAACGATATCACCCCTCACCTGCCCGACATCGACAGTTTCATCGACAGTTTCTGCCAACGGGTGTTGTGCCGTGCGACGAACACATCTAATAGTGCACGTCATCCACGGTCGCTCCTACTCTCCTCCTCCGGTGTTGACGTTGGTCATCCTACTACTTTGTCGCCGCTCCGCGTCTGAGGGGGGAGCACTGTAGCGGGCCGTGGACAACGAAGATGGCCACGTGCCTGGACCACCGGCGCGGCCATGGAGATAGGCTACCGTCATCGCCACTCCGTGGCATACCATCATCGCCGGTCGGGACTCATGTAGAGGAACAACACCTCCTAGAGCTACATTGGCATTGGATAAGTGCTCGATGACATTACTGCTCACGGGCTGCATGGTGCCTATTCACGTCTCATGTTACGACCACACTTTCTTTGAGACGAGATTGCCATACCGTGTGGCTTCACGAGCATAACGATCTCCTGGGTCTACTTGCACGTGCAGCGGAGGATATGGTGAAGCATAAGGCTAAGCGTATGGCGGGCTAGAAGGACTGGTGTGCCAAGCGCCTAATCTAATGCATGGGGAGCGCGTGGTCACGACCGTGGACAAGATGGCGGCGAAATGCACGAGCTTTTGCGCTGTCGCTCGCAGCGCGCCACGCGGAAAGGCACATTTTTGTGGGGCTCACAAACGCTCTTCTGTTGCGAGCCGACCACGTGCTGTTCCTGCAGCACAGATTCGCGCCGGCTGAAAAGTTGTACAGCCCATCTGCGCCAAAAGTCGCGAGCGCTCGCGCAAGGTCTTCTGTCTGGTTGTTTATTTAGTTTTCATGTGCAAATATAGGTCCGTCCGGGACTTTGAACGATTGCCGCGTAAGGCATTCTGTGAGTTGGCAATACAAAAAGGCATTCTGTGAGATGAGACGCACTAAAGCAAATATTCCCTAGCCGCAGTAGCAACACCGTGAAACGTAAAATTTTAGGAATGCCCAATATGGGTCGGCTAGCTACCAATGCATACACCCATAGACATTGATTAACACCCCCTGGCATGGGCGCCGCTAGGATTTTCTCCAGGGGGGGGTGCAAACCAATGCCGGCCGAGGTGGCGGTGGGGGGGGGGGGTCGTTATGGGTGCCGCGAGTGCAGGGCGGGTGTGGAGGTGTTCGGGCTGGTGCTCAAGGTACGGGATATTCCTCTAGTTCTGGGTGTCGAATGCGCCCGCAACTACTGTTTTGGGTCAGTAACCCTATGCTTCGGAATTTTTACGTTTTGCCGTTTCTCGGCAACGCAATCCCTTGTCCGTGCAAAGGCTCGTTCCTGATTTTCTGTTTCATAGTACGTTTGCCGTCGCCACTCCTGCTGCCCTTTCCGCCAGCGATTATCTCATTTCTGTTGATTTCGCAAAAACGAGAACACACGGTGAAACAGCCGTGTCTACTTGTGACAAGTTGACAATATCAAGTGGTGGCTTATTCAGCAGATATGGACGTCAGTATCAGTATAGACGATAATTCTCTACCCTCACTCCCTATGTCCCTCACTCTTTAGACAGAAACTGTAGGCGCCTTTGCCTTTCTCGCGCAAAAGAGTTGATAGCTTTTTCCAGAAATGTGTTGTCCCCACCCACTTTTTCGCGATGAACCGTTCATCATACACAGCGCGTTTAGCCGGTCCTCAATTATTGTGGAACGAAGCCATGTTCTTACCCTCCGCAGGGTGCTGAAAAACTGTTCCACGGTACATGTTGTAGCAGGCAAACACCATGAAAGAAAAGCGTGCTGCCCCCAATACGAGCTGACCCCAGATGGACATTGTTCATCGTCGTTAAATGTGTTGGGGAATAAGGGATAAAATGCTTTGTTTGCAAGGTGCTGACCCGTGTTTACGCTGTCTGGCGAATTAGATATCGACGTTCCCACGACAGGATTTATCTGGTGTATCCTTGGAGGCCGGAATCGTCATAACAATCCGAGACGGACATAGTGTCTGAAGAGACAATAGACAAGGAGGCTAAACCTTGTACTAATTGGATAGGAATACTGGATAATGCGTACTCAGGAAAATAAATATCCTCAGTCAGCATAATGTACAGCAGGCCATGCCAGTCATATTAACGATGAACAGAAAGTTCGTTACGCACTGCACCAAGCTTGCACTTGCGCATACACATCCGAGCCTGTGTGATAAAATGTGGGTGAACCTAGCCGTCCAGATCCGAAGCGACCTTAACGGCCTCACGCTGTACAAGCCTGGCATCCCCCGAAGCAAGAGTTCGTCAAGCTCATGCTCACCATTACCGAACCGTTTCCTTTCGTACGTTTTGTGATGTACTGCATGGGATACATTTCATTACCCAGTAGTTTGACAGCTCGCGTTGGTTTCGTCATCCACCAATATGCTCTACCAAAAATTGTGTTCGAAACAGGCAACAATATGCTTCATGATGGCTTTTTATTTGGGACACGCACCTTTTCCTCAGCTGCAAATGCAAGACCGCCCATCACAGTACACATGGATACTAACTCACTTAATTGATACGCCGCATAATTTTTTATGTGTAAAAAGCCGTGCGGCAGTCTAAAGTTTCTATTTGTGTGCTTCACCAGTCGTGCAAATGATGTTCGCACATTACCATTTCTGTTTATGTTTGCCATATACATGTTGAAGGAAACACGATTTGTCTTTGAGAATGCATTTGTTGCAGCTGCCGAGACCGACAGCACGTGCGTATAAGACAGCTATGAGCACGCGCACGCTTCGCTTTTATTTATTTTGTATTTTCGGTAGATTCCATCTATTTTTCTCATGCGCTGCACTCCGGAACGCGCTCAGATGCTGTTCACATACCCTATCACGTGAGGGAGAGGGCGCTGGAAACGACAGCGCAAGCAGCCCGTGGTAGCCACCTGCCGGCAGGCCCGTCGTCCGGACCCGACTTCATCCTTCGCTCAGCACACCATTCATTCTAGCCCGCCATACTAAGCGTGATAGAGATGATGAACATCACGATAGTTCTATGTGTTATAGACGGATGTTACCGGGAATCTTATGATTGAAGACTGATGAAGTGCGTCACACACCATCATTTATTGTGTTCCAATTCGTTCCGTTCCTCTCGTTACCACATGACAATAAAGAGGCGCTGTATTTAAGCTAAATATATGTTCATAACGTACCCAGTTTCTTTTCTTTTTGTTACCATGTCAGCGCACAGACGTGTTAGTAATCAAAAGTCTGTCACCCCACACATGCACACTCTGAATTGGCCATGTTCTTAGGTCGTGTGATAGTCCTGTAGATAGACTAGGGTGACAATCCGTCTTCCAGACCTTGTCACCCTTTTACTGCTTAGTGCCTTTGGTTCTGTCCCTCTGTGGTTACCTGAGTTTACCTGCCTAGTGGCCTGAGACTGGTCATTAATACGGACACCAACAGTGGACTCCCTCAAGCTTTCTTCAGTCCCGCCCAGATCTTCTGCACTACTGTCTCCACTGAAGTTATCGCTTCCCGTTATTGCGGGCCTCAGGTACGCCCCGCATCAAGGTGCGCCTCATTACGTTTCCTGAAGGTGTTTGAGTTGTAAAGGCCGACCCACATGGTGCGTATTCCAGCGCGGAACACGTTGCGTGTCACGCACAACGCAAAATGTTACGCACATAATATGTCTTCTGTACGTGAAACAGAGCGCCAAGATGGTTCCGACTTCCACGCCGCGCACAAGAGTGGCGCATGCGCAGTAGCCAGGCGAAGTGAAGACCGCCTGCGATCACGCGTATTGAGCAAAAGAAGTGCTGCCAGGGGGCTCGCGGTTTCTTGCGTTCACGCAGTGCCTCATATCTAAGACCAGTTCACAATATTGCGTTCCAATGCGTGTGAATGCATGCGCGTGCGGATTGCAGTGGTAAGCAACTTGTGCGTCGCCCCGCGTATCGATGGGCCGTATTACGAACGATCCCTGAGGGTTTCCTATGTATGCGGGAGTCCTGAGGGTCGACGATTTCGTTTCTCGAAGCGCCCGTATCCGCAAGGGGCGCCCTAAGGCTGGCGCCAGTCAAGAGAGCTCGTGAGCTCCCTGTGCACTCCCTCAGGGACGTTCGCCCCAAAACACACATTGAGGATCTGTGCGACTTCATAGATCGCGTCGAGTGATTCAAGCGCTACCGTCACGGTGTTGTTCCTGTACAGTCGATGCGACGAATCCCGAACTGGAAAGACTGTCTTGAGCCGTACGACGACTTTCAATTCAAAGCAGGATACCGTTTGCGAAGTCTTCTGTGCATGAATTCTACCGACAACTTGACGTCAGGAAGAGCATGGACAATCATGGCTGCCTTTCCCACTCATTCGGCACTTGCTAATTGACATGCGCTACTCTGCAGTGGGTTCGTTTCAGGTTGCTGATGGCGTTCAAGTTGTTTGAGTGTCATGTGAGACATGCGAGCATTTTCCATCTAACGCCTGATGCTGTGAACATGACACAAGAACAAACCAGGAGTGCCAATGTTTAGTGCAAATCATATCCGAAGTGCTCAACACTTTTGCAAATTCTGCAGTATTTTCTGACCTATTCGGTAGACGCAGTTGAGATGTGGCATGACCTGCAATGCCCTCTCCGATATCGGGTCACGGGAGGAGCTTGCCGCCCTGCCGCCGGTGCCC
Source organism: Ornithodoros turicata (assembly GCF_037126465.1). Classification (NCBI taxonomy): domain Eukaryota; kingdom Metazoa; phylum Arthropoda; class Arachnida; order Ixodida; family Argasidae; genus Ornithodoros; species Ornithodoros turicata. Next base: position 64,014,472 of record NC_088203.1, read on the forward strand.
CGTTGGAATTTATTTTCTATGTACATAGTGATGAAAATGCGCCAGTCACCTCTGGCATCAAAACCCTGCAAAGAGAAAGGAAACTGTTACAGGGAGCCGAGCAATTGACATGCAATTATACTCACGGTTTATCCTTTCAAAGAACATACGAAGGAACCATGTGCACCCATCAGTCAGCTCTGGCATCAAAACACTGCAAAGAGAAAGGAAACTGTTATAGGGAGCAGGGCAATTGGCATGCAGTTATATTCACCGTTTATTTTTTCAAAGGAAGAACATACGAACGAACCTTGTGCCCCCCTTCAGTCAGCTCTGGCATCAAAACGCTGCAAAGAGGAAGGAAACTGTTACAGGGAGCAGGGCAATTGACATCAGAGTCCGAGGTAACTCGTTACTGTAACTAGGTTCCTTTTTTTTGTGGTAACTTGTAACTTAACTCGATACTTTTGCGCCGTGGTAACTTTCAGGGGAACTCGTTTCTTTTTCAGGTAACTTTGCCAAAGTAACTTAAGCTAAGTTCCAAGTTACTTTCAACTCGCTTTTCACTCACGTCCACATATTTTCGTGCTTTCCCTCCGGTTCCTTCATGGCATTTTTACATAAAACTTGATATTCGATCAATTACAGTATTTTATTCAGGAAGTAAGAATCGCTGGCATTGAAATGAAGCTGAACCATCGTGCGCCCAGAGGGAGTAAGATGCAAAGCGTTCGAATAGACCTCTACCAGAGAAACGTCATCATGACATTGGTAGACAGACTGAAACCAAAACAAATCGGAAGGAGGGCTGGGTTCCACGAACGGGCACTTGTTCGCTGCCATTGAAAGAAAAGCAGGACCGAGGGTCGCGTCCCTTTAAAGGACCATATCGTAATCCCCTCAAGACCGTGTCTTTCGGGCGCGACCTTGTTCACCTCTAGCTTCGAGCGTAGTTCAATTCTACCAAATTTGTGGCGCTGTCGAACACTATGACGTCATTTGTTTACAAACAGGGAGAGGTCTGTTCTTGGACACAAACGAAAACGATCTAAGCGTGTTGCACTCCTCCGCAGGCAACTCAAGGTCTAACTCAACTCCTCACGGGCGCTGCACCTGCGTAATGCTATTTCGTGTCCGAAGTAACTTGGAAGTAACTCGTTCTTTTCTTTAAGTAACTCACTAACTGCGAGTTACATTTCAGGCTGAATAACTTCGTTATTAACTTAGTTACATTTTTCACACGGTAACTTAACTTATAACGAGTTCTTTTTGATGGGTAACTTCTCAATCTATGATTGACATGCAGCTATACTCACCGTTTATTTTTTTCAAAGGAAGAACATACGAGGGAACCATGTGCACCCATCAGTCAGCTCTGGCATCAAAACCCTGCAAAGAGAAAGGAAATTACACTCACCGTTTTATTTTTTCAAAGGAGGAACATACACTCTAAAATCCATCCGTCCAAGAGGTACAGCCGTCTAAAGCGCCGCCCGCATACGACGGCTTTCTCGACGGAAAAGCGCCCAACTCCGCAGTCGTGACGTCACCCCGACGGACAACCGCCGAGTCCACCCGCATACGACGGCTCCTCGGGCGGCGTCGGTTATGTTCGGCGGCTTGGCCTTCGGAACCCCTTGCGGAGTTTTAAGCCACGAAAATTAACAAGAAGAACGTAGGCGACGGAGAACTAAGGTTTTAGGTGTAGAATGTAGCACAATACTTCACACACATAGCTTGGCAACAAAAGCACGAAACTTGATCCCGTGTATCGGTTGCATTTCCGCTTCCGTTCTCTTGTTCACTGCCGCTATCACCGCGATGGATGAACACCGAAAGTTGCTGCTTCTGAAAAAGAAAGTGCTTCTTCTTAAGAAGAAGGAGCTTTTGCGCAAGAAGAGCTGGTGGGTTCGACCTGTTTGGGAAGATAGGAAGACTGAAAGTGAATTCCACACAGCAGTGAGTACCATTTGATATTCTTCGATGCCTACGCTCACGCGAGCGTACACTTTGCGTTCTTGCACTTTGCACTTGCAGTCACTATATAAGCTACGTTTAGCGTAATATATGGTGACTGTAGGCGCAGTGACACCGTGTTACGTTCGCAACATAAAGCGCTTTACTTTTGCAGATGCGAAAACTGAGAGACAGCGGGGACAACAGCTACTTTCATAAGTACTTTCGCATGGGTCCCGAAGTTTTCGACATGCTGCACAAGTTGGTCGAAGATGATCTGCGAAAGGCCCACCTCTGCAGAGAACCGATTTCGTCAGCTGAGCGACTTGCATTTACACTGAGGTAACAGGAACGGGCGATCGTACCCTTCGAACTGCACATAACAGAAGCATAACTGCACCCACTGGTGCCCTCGAATAACTTTGTAATCAACGCAGCCAAAACCAAGGTTATGTCTTTCTCTCGTAAAACTAACATAGTCTCTTATGACTACAGTTCCAGCACAAATGTCATCTCACGTGCTATAATTTGGACCGTCACCGAAGCTGTCAAAAAAAAAAAGTGATTCATATTTTGCACTATCTATCCGTCACACCCAGGGACTCCAGTTGTACAATTATGAATAACTGCTCCACCACGTTGGCCTCATTCCCCTTTCAACTCAGTGCAACATTACCGATGCCACTTTCTTATACAAGTCCATACATTCACAAATTGACTGCCCCACAGTTGCTAGGATCTCTGCATTTTGCTATTTCATGCATATCGCTATGGAAGCGTGCAACATATTTTTCTCCCGGACATTCTGCAGTTTTTCTTATTGCGTATAATTTCTACAATCATTTATTTATAATTTATTAATTTATTGCTAGCTTCACATATCTGTAATGTGCAATGTATTATATAAGATATGCCTTTAATTTTAGATATAAGCAATCTATCCAGCAACATTATTGCATATATGTTCTGTGAACTATATGTGTGCTACGTAAGCTGTGTGTGTATTGTCCATTTCCTCGGCATGTGTCGTCTTTAGGCATTATGTAATACTTTGTGAGCGTACACCAACACCAAAGCCCTCAAGGCTGTTCTTGGGCACACAATGAAAAAGCGTTATTATTATTATTATTACTAATTCGCTAAGCAGGGGTTCACTATACTCTCAAAGAATGAGCAAACAAAGCCTAGTGAACTGGGATCTCACGACTTCTTTGTCTCTTTCACAGGTACCTGTCATCCGGCTTAGATGTTAAGGATGTGGCAATGGCCTTCAGAGTGGGACTTGAAACTGCACGCGAGGCTATTCACCTAACTTGCAATGTTCTCTGGGAAAGACTGAGGGACCTGTACATGAAGGTATAGGTTGGCAGCTAGTCATAATCACGTGCACATGCACACAGAATATGCAATTATAACTTGTGTATTTTGCTCAACAGCCACCAGGTCCTGCAGAATGGGCAGACATTGCGAGAGGCTTTGATGAACGGTGGCAGTTTCCAAACTGTCTAGGGGCAGTTGACGGCAAACACGTCAAAATTGTTGCGCCGAAAAAAACTGGGTCCCAGTACTACAACTACAAGGTAACAGCATTTTTTATTCATACTTAAATGTTACAATATTCAGCATATGCAGCATTAGCCTATTGGCTTGTTGGCCATACCAGTCAGCCACAAGATATTGGGGCAATAATTGCTACAAACTTGTAACTTGCATTATAGAGTAGACCAGTGGTTCTCAACAATCCTTTCTTTGGACTCCTAGTATAGAACTTGTATGAAAAGGTTAACAAATATTTTGTATGATTCTACCATTTCATGGCTCCTGTTATGTCGAATGTACGATGCAGTATCTCGATAATTATTTCTGTCAACGATGACAACTTTGTCATCCGCATACTGGAAAATTGTGCTTTGTACACCTTATTTACATATACATTAAAACAGATGTTCATGTACATCTCTTTGCGACGCAGTTGATGTAACCCAAATTTTTTTGTTCTCTGAATATCACATACAGAATGTCATAGCTGTGTCACATAGCTCTGTTGCTACTTGTGTGCATATTTATTAAGGTATTCTTGTCCTCTAGGGGACATTTTCGATAGTCCTGATGGCTGTCGTAGACAGCTGCTACAGGTTTGTCCTGATTGATGTTGGCGCTGAGGGACGACAAAGTGATTCTGGAGTGTTCAAGGCATCTCCAATTGGCCACCACCTTGAAAGCGGCACCTTGGACACCCCAGGATTGAAGAAACTGCCTGGAAGCGACCTGGTGACTCCCCACGTGTTTATTGGTGATGAGGCGTTCCAACTGCGACCTGATTTTCTGAGGCCCTACCCAGGCCTCGGCCTGCCTACAGAAAAGAGGGTCTTCAACTTACGGTTGAGCCGTGCCAGGTAATGCATATATTTTGCAAAGTTCTAGATATACAATTACTTTTACATGTTGCTTCTTAGCACTTTTATGGCAGCATAACAGTACCTCAGTTGTACTGTTGTACTGTTTCATGTAGAGTACTTATGCATATTTGTGTAGCATTTTGCAAGCCACACAGTTACTTGGACTGACACGAAAATGTGGGTAAATGTTAAGGGCATCTTCATTAATTTAGAAGAAGTGTTTTATGCATGAAACTGTATGTTATGGAATTGTTACACTAAAGTGTAACATGCCATGACAGACACGTGTGGGGTAATATAATTGTGGCCTACAAGTTGAACTGAGCAAGGAGCCAAAAAATCCACAAAGTAAGAAAGGAAACAGAAAATAGCATAAGAACATGCAGACAAAACCACATGGTCATTTTTGTAACTTGAAGAGGTGCTGCGTCCACAGAAGTCTCGTTTTAAGTGTGTGCAGAACCTCCTAACAATATAATTGTGTTTCATTTCCTTATGTTAATGTTTTCTGCTCTGTTCTGTTTTTTGTGTTTTTTTCCTAGTTGTCTTTCTACAAACTTGTATGCGCTCAATATTCTTATACATGCCATTTACATTGCATGTAGGAACTGCGTTGAAAACGCATTCGGCATTCTCTGCGCACGGTGGAGGATCCTGTTGAGGACCATCAACTTAATACCAGAAAATGCAGATGGTGTTGTAAAGGCAGCTTGTGTGCTTCACAATTTCCTGAGCACTCACAACAATGACACTGTGGGCTATGGTGACAATCAGGATGTCTACAGCAACATTACTGAAGGAAGATGGCATCAGGAGCTGGAGGGTTGTTCAATGTTGCCTTCTCTGCATCGCACCCATGCAAGAAACTTCAGCAGGGATGCCGCTGCAAGCAGGGAAGCATTTACTAAATACTTCTGTAGTCCAGCTGGGGAGTTGTCATGGCAGTGGGCAAGGGTACAACCACAGTGAAGGGCAGTTTCTTCATGAAAGATGTGCATTAGGATTGTCACCTCTCCGGATTTCACCCGAACAGTTATGGAATTGAAGTCTTGCTTTTTGTGTCTGGGTGAAGGTGAAATGCATACAGTGGACAGGTGCGCAGCTCCCCATAGAGTGCATAGTTTGAGATAGCTCACACAGAACTGGGCACAATGTAAATGAAATTGATAGGACCAATAAAAATGCAACGTTATGCATTCCAGCTGGCCAAAAAGGGGTTGTGACAGGTCATCCCAGGTTATCCCAGATAAACATAAAAAATTGTTATTTGCACTGATGTGAACCTGCACTGAAAGAATAGAAGCATAGAAGCAAAGAAAATAGGCACCGCGGATACCAAGGCGTATGTGCCTCTCTCATCACAGACCTCACTGCCGCCAGTGAGGTAGCGCACAAGAAGTCACGTGCTTACAGCTGCCCATAAAAATCCATGCAACTCTGAGGTCTGAGACGTCTGCGCTTAGCTCGGCGGTGTGCTTGAGGGCTTGTATCTCACTAGGTACGGCACATAGAAGAATAACTTTTTCCCCTTTGTATTTAGCTGCAGTGCAATGTGTCCACGACGTAATGAACCACATCTATGCAAGTGTCTCAACCCCGTGAATGCTTATCTAGGCTTTCGGCGTGACCAGGCTGTCCTGGCTTTCTGTAGTCTGAGGTAACTAAAACAACGTTTGGGTACAGAAAAAAAACTTTTGATACATCGTATTAATTCAAATGCAAAGCCCACTGCGTTGCCCCCCCCCCCCCCATGTCATGGGCTGATGGAGAAGGTGGCAACCCTAATGTACATATGAATAGTGACTCCTTTTGTTACATGAAAACAAATGTGAATGGTTATAGGCTGTGAATATGGCTGTGTTGGACTTTATGTTTTGTATAGTACTATTGTATAAATTTTGTGTGTTGTGGGGGTTGTTCTACAAACGTCGCTTGATGAATTATTCGTGAATAGACGCTGCTGTTGAAATCCTTTTCCATAGAAAGCTCTCAGTTTAAACTGTTCCCTCCCTTTTTGTTGTGTGTCATCAACTGCATCTTTCAAAGTACCCAGTCTACTGTATATGAAGTTCATCAGTAATGTTAGATTGGTTATTCATTATTGTCAAATGGTAAAACAAGGTATTGTTGTACAACATTGAGATATGTTTATTGCAAAGTCATTTCTTCATGGAGAAACTCGAGCAGGTAGCATGTTAAGCTATATAATGTTATTGCCAGCAGCAATGCTGCTTGCATGTGCTTTCCCACAGGATTTCCACCTGCAAAAATAGCATCGGTGCTGCCACGTACAGCTTTTTTCTATCTGTACAGGAGGGAAATTACAGTGTATATGTACATATTCCTATACCATATACATACACAGTGCTCTAGATATGTTGCATAGGTGACCAGCAGCTCGAACCTTTTTTTTTTTAACACATAGCGGTAATACTCTCCACTTATTGTGATGCATCATTGACTGTGTATTTGGAATACACCCACTATGCTGTATACATTGTTGATACTGTATCATGTTGTACATTTTTGTCTACTTGTGAAATAACATGCGGTTGCACAGCACATACTACTATTTATTGCCTGCTCATTTCTTCATACCTGTGGAGAACGTCCAACAATTCAACTCTCAAACCATGCAAATACTCGCGTCGGCAGCGTCGCGCACCTTCTGCAATTATGTTTCCGAGGCTGTCATGTTCGTCGGGCCTTTGCTGCAGCTGCAGATCAATGAGACGCAGTTCAGCATCAAGCCTTTCATGGTTGTTTGAGGTCCTGGTACGTTTTCTTCGTGGTTGGGAGGATAAAGGTTGGCGAAGTGGAGTGACAGGCTGGGTCTCACAGGGTCGTGTCGCATCATCTTCACATGGTATATGAGGAGAAGCTTGAGCAACTGGGGAAGGTGGGGCATGTGGTAACGAATGGGATATTGTCGGTGGTGATGTGCAGCTAGGGGTCAATCCCGAGAGGCAAACAGAACCTGTGTGCGATTCTGTCACCATACTCTCAAGTAATGACTGTGCTGTCTCACTGCTATTAGATGCAGGCAGGGGACACATCTGTAAATTTCCAGATGTCCTGGATAGAAAGCATGATGTCAGCAGTCGAATAGCATCGATGTTATAGATTTCGCAAACCAACACTGTCTGATCAAACAGGAGCTGCATGGATGACAGAATCATTTAAATCACCATGATGCGGGAATGCTGTTTCTAACGATCCTTGAATACCAATACCAACAGTTACTCGGTCCGCATTCATCTTTTGCTCATTCGATGCATTTATGAAAGTATTTACACATGTGTCAGCACTGTTTCCCTTAAAGTCTGCCCAGGATGCACATTCCCTAAGAACGTTAGTCATGATATTGCCCACCTTTGTGAGGTGACAAGTGATGGTGACATGACAAGTATTTAAAACCACCAAAATTTATTTTTGCCCATCCCTGTTCAAAACTAGAAAAAGAAAAGAAAAAAAAAAGACAACAAGAGGAGTGTAAAAAAGACTTTGACCATGGTGCCCTAGTTGCTTACCTCCTGGTGTTGTATATGTCTTTAAGGAAGAATAACTGCTTAAAATGTGTCCAGTCGTCGCTGTCTGCATCCACTTCTTCTATATCTCCCGAGCCCGCGCCGCTCCTCTTCTTTTGCAATATCGCTTTGAGACGTTTCGCGAATGCATCTCGTAAGCTCTTCCATCTGTTTTGAACTTCCGTGACTGAATGGAGAGCAATGTGATTAATTGAACCGCGTTCAGTTTTCAGATTCGAATTTATCATAGCGTTCTACAGTAAAAGCAGCTTAGAATTACCGTTCCAGTTGAGCGTTTCGGCAACTTGAATCCACAAGAGGTGTTTTTTCTTCGGGTCCTTGTAGTCACGACATCTCATATCCCATAGAGGCCTTCGCATGTGCACTTCAGCGACCAACTTTTCATTTAAGAGTGCCTTTGACATTCCCGGTGAAACCATCTCAACTCCTCGAGGATGAAGAAAACACGACAAGAAGCAGACGACAGAAACTTAGAACCAGCAATGAGTACTTTATTTGACATCCAGAGGCCGGGTTGAGGAGAGGAGATTGCAAAAAGAATATACAGATGCTGTCAACAAAAGCTTTTACTGTTGTCACAGCTCAAGAACGATCCGAGAACAGTGATATGAACAGACGAGGGAGATAGCGTATGAACTGAAATTGAGGACGCAGGAGCATTCCTCTTGTGTAACGAACAAAGGCAAGTCGTCCCAGTTGCAAGACAGTTTGTTGCGAGCCCAAGAACGGATGGGAAGCTTCAGGAAGATGGCTTCAGTTGCTTGTTGAGTGCGACAGAATAAATAATAAAAAATGAAATGCGTATTCTTCGCGTGACTCCCTCGTCTACTTCGCAAACAACCATCGCAACAATCTGACTTGCAACTGCGACGACTTGCCTTTGTTCGTTGCATGAGAGGAATGTTCCTGCGTCCTCAATTTCACTTCATGCGCTATCTCCCTTGTCTCTTTCATTTTGCGCTCACGAAATGGTAAATGGAACCTTCGGTACACACATCTCTACGCCGCACGCCATGATAGTTAGCTGTTCAGGCGGCAACTTCCGGCAAGACACCCAATTGGTCAGGAAGGACGCGTTACTTCCGGCGTCAACCGTCGAGATCTGCTCACCGCAGACGTCGGCGAAACTGGCCTGCTCCTATTGTTTTCGGAGTTCAGCGGAAAACCGTCGAGCCGTCGACGCTTTCCCGTCGAGAAAACGTCGTATGCGGGTCGCGCTTAACAGGTACGCCCGCCTAAGGGGTACAGTTGTCCAAGAAGTATACAGTCCACACACAACGGAGAGGAACATGTTTGTGGTGACCAGTGGCGTAGCCAAAGGGTGCTAGGGGGGTTCGAGCCCCCCCCTACCTGCCACGACCCAACCCACGCAAATCGTGCAAATCCGAGGAGAAAATAATATATGGGGGGGGGGGACCAGTGTGACGATCGCGAAAGTTCTTGCAGTTCATGGCGGCTATCTAAGCAGCACTCGTGAATGGTTTTCAAAGTATGAGCTTTTCAAAGTGCTTACAATCCGTGACACCACCTCACTGGACATGACAGCCTATATATGTTATCGTACTGTGAACGTCCAAATAAATTATTTTCGTTCTTTTGTTTGTTTGTTTTTTTCAACCGCATTTTGCGGTGTGGACAAGTGTATGTGTGTTGTCGCACCCAGGATCAGTGGGGGAGAGTTTTCGTATCGAGCCCCCCCTACCTTGGAGGTCTGGCTACGCCACTCGTGGTGACATAATCCATACGTGCGTACGTGACGTATCGCACGCATAGAAATGCACGACGCGCATCATGTATTGTGCGTTTACGCTTTGGTATATCAGTAGTGGTAATATACACTCGCCGAAGTGTGCATCTGTAACATACGCAAAGGTGGCCAACGTGTTGCATGCACATGCGGGACAAAGACAAAAGGCGATCTAATTACTGAACCGCCCTTTTTATTTTACCTTAAGCGATTTTAGCAACTGCGAAATTCGTGGCTTTCTGTACGGCTTCGAGAATTCGTTGTCGTCCACAACATATATTTGCAGCAGGCCTAACAACTGGTCAAAAGCAGCAGGGTATGTCACGTTTTTTACGTAGTAAACTGTCAAGCAGCAGAGCAACGCAAACTCAAGCATGCACGACGGTTCCAGCTGCACAGCATCTCCGTCACTACGCCAAACAAGGCTCTCCTGCCCGAAAAAGAGTTTCGGTCCCGGAGAGACTACCTTTTCGGGGACGATCTGGAGAGGAACGCCTCAATTAGTTCGTATTTGTGCCTTCCAAAAGCATCGACTCAAACAAAGGAAGCAGTCCACAAACCGTTGATATCAGGTCATACTAGATATCAGGTCAATTTTTTGGACGTAAGAATACGTCCACATCGACGAACGTCGGCGATTCTTTTTCCTTCGTGGCTGGAAAAGCCGCCAGGATGTTGGTCATCTCCGCCATTGCTTGATCAAAGCTTTTGCGGATTCTGACGTCGAATTCTAAATGAAGTGTAGACATTAGAGATAAAACTACACGTACTGTCGGTTTGAGCAGTAACAGCACAGCAAAGTCTTTCACTTCGCGTGATTTATTTCGATCGTATGAATAATTAGTGTTGACGAACTACATTACTAACATGACAAACTACACGGTTACGCCGTTAAGGAAGACGTCATTCTGACCCATGGGTTTTTGCCGACTGGCTACTCTTGGTGCCTGACTTTCCAGCAGAGTAATGTATCAAGCCGATCAGAATTCGCTCCAGTATAGAATTATAATTTTATTCCTTACCCGGAGAGCTAGATTCGAAAGAATCCATTGGAGGGGGCCATGCCTTGAGGTAGTAGTGTTCGTTAATTGACTGACGGGAGGTACAGTGGCGCGCAGACTTTCGCCACTATCCCCTGAAGGGAGGGTCGGTACGCACAGCGGATGAGTTCGCGTTTCGACATCTTCGTTGTGCGTACCGACCTTGGTTGATTTGTAAAAGAAAAAAATGGAGATGTTAGTCTCGAGCCACTCGGGACTGGCTATTCCAGGGCGCTTTAAGGGCAACCTCCATGGAGCGAATGTACAGCGAAAAAGCTGCGAACTTCGCTCAGCGTCGGACGCCCTGCGCGAGGCGTCAAAAATGTGAGCGTCTGCCCATGCCAGATATTTTCGCCCAGCGTCCGCGATTCCGGAAGCGTCAACTGCAGATGAACCAATCAAAGTGCTCTTCCGCTACGAATCTACGCCAGATCGCCTGCACGTGGTCGTCTGCTCTCGTGAATCATCGTCATCGCCCTCTTCTTGCAACTGGATGCTGTCGTCTGCTCGCTGTTTCGCCAGCTGCATCATTAGAACGTGAGGCATTCTCTGCCAAGAAACATGTTTTCTTTTCACAGTGGTGAATATGCTTTTCGGTACGTTACTGGGCGCATCTTTTCAGACAGATGTTAGATTTAGTTGCAAAATTTGTGACATTAAATGCACTTTTTCGAGCAATTGATTTCACTAAGCTTTCACCTTATACCCTGGCAACAGTGACATCACAGCATGACTTCCCGACGCCGCCCGCTGGTTTTTCGCTCCATGGAACTGGTGCCGGCGAACAACTGGCGTCGGAACGCGCGTGGCAGTCTGCCGCGCGAACTTCGTTGCGAAAATTCGCTCCATGGAGGTTGCCGTTTATTCAGAAAAGAAAGGGAAACTACACATATCTATACACTTTGAGACGGAATCGAAACGGAATGTATGAAAACATCACCACAAAACTTTGCACAAACTTTGCAGTCCACGCGCGAAATCTCGATGAACAAAAAACGAAGAGCGTCACAATGTGTCACAGAGGTCCATCGATACGCGAAATTGCACAACGGCACCCTCCCTTCAACGGGATAGTGAATCATCCCAATCTCGTTTCCAGCTGTCTATCAGCCCAGGATGACACGCGCTCCGCTGCAAGTGTACGCCGCCACTGTATCTACATCGAAAAATATTTCAGCGCTACAACTGGGTGGATAACCTTCAGCACTAGTCCAAGCAAGACAATATACTGAAAGTCGAGTGCTAAAGGGGTGGACGGGTAGGTGGAAGGCACTGAACAGATTCGTGAAACTAAGGAACACTGATAAGACACATACCGTCCACCTATTGCACTCGACTTTTGAGTGCATTGTGCTGCTTGGGAGACAAGCCTGAACTAATACACTGACGCGGAACGCTTCTAGGTTGTTACAACCCTCAATACAATCGCATACGTACTCTGGCAAGCTGCCGTTCACTACGCCCATCCTACACATGCACGTTCTGGGAAACGGCATGCACGTAGTTGTAGCGGAAACGAACAATGTTAAAGAGCAACTGACCATGAGCAGGTACACCTTCCCGGTCTTTCATTGTCCTTTAACCGGTCAGCTTAACCGTGCGAAGACGGCGGTTTCCTGATCACAAATAACCTTCACACGTGGACGCGGCTGCACTTATAACACATGTTTCTTCCGTAGGATCAAAGGTTCGATTCACTACATATGAGGCAAGATAAACAAAAAATATGAAACTGACCCGCCTGACCACATGAAACCACTGGAAGGTGTGGCTTCTTGGTTCTTCGACAGCTTATCAGTTCCGGAATGTTCTTTTTCTTTTAGTTTTCATGTGGGCCAAAAGAAAACCTGCCTCCTTCACGAACACACGGAGAGAGTGGAATCTCTTTCTATTTTATCAATGTAAATACCCAATAACCAATAAACATCACATACAGAACGGCATTTTCCTTGCTCACTGTCTAGCCTGTGTTCGTAATATACTTGAAACAAACGCAGACAATTTAAACAAAAGTACCACGATTGAGGCTCTTTAGCTGACGACATAGACAGGAGACGTTTTATCATCAGCCGTGAATGAAACAATCATAATTGTAAATCAACAGCTAATCTTTATCTCCGAGTTCGTGCGATGTACATGCATTATCTGACTGCATCGAACCCTTTGGGGCGTTACTTGAACCACGGTCCTTTGATACTCTCTCTAGTCACGAAACTCCGCCGGAGAACAATAAGTCAGGATTGCCTAGGGCGAACCGCAGCCGTGCAGAGGCGCGCGCGTAGCTCCTTGCGGAGAAAACGCCTGCTGATACGGGTAAATGCCCCTTCTGCCTGCGTTTTGACCAATGTAGACGCTTCTTCGTGCATCACGTGCATCTTTAGACTGTGAATAGATTTCGACTTATCTCTGCATGCCGCAGACGTGCTGTGTTCTGCGTGTCGCTCGGGATATGATAATTCTGGTGAAAAGGTATCGTTTTTCGCGTTGCCGACCGATGCCATCGAGCGAGAGAAGTGGAAGCGTTCGATACCTCGGACAGAGGACTCGCGTTTCAGCTTCGAGTCTGTAAGAATCTGTACATCCTGGAGAGAAAGTTGGCACAGGTCCGTGCAACCTGCAAGATGTCATATGTACCTCACATGCATGTCACATGCCAGGGTGCTAGCGTTGGATGCAGTGCGCACTACATCCAGAAGACAGCTGAAGTGCTTATTTTCCTATTTTTTGTGAGATGCCGGCTGCACTACTTTTCCCGGGAAAAGAACAAGAAACTTGACCTGGCTACTCCCAGATAACGCCCTGCTGCAGGTGTCAGGAAAGATTCATCACTGATAGTGAACAGTGCAAATAAGTCTGGCCATCCAAGGCCGTACGACATTTAGTCATTCCATGAGTTGCCTTGGAACATTGTTCTTGCCGATTACCATAACTGATTATGAAAATTCATTCAGTCATTCATGGTCAGTTTTGTGATATAAAGTCCTTGTCACTAAAGCCAGTAAACAAGCCACATAAAGCCAGTGCCACTGATTGTGATCACTGTCGTTTCGCGATTCGTAAAATGTATAATATAATCATAAAATGGAGTTAATTAAAACCTCCATGGTGTGGGAACCACCCTGCAATATTAGCGACATTGTGGAGTGCTGCTATACATAAAATAGTAAATCTGCAATAAATGATGATGGGTGCATTGCTGTAGCGCGCAGGTGGAGTCTTCGTTTTTTCAGACAGCAAACGCGATCAAAACACGTAGGGATAACGTGTCGATGAGATAATTGCCTAAATGCAGCGGTTTTAAGTAGCAAAGCCACGTACCGAATCGTTAACGCCTTAAGCGCCGCTGCGAATTTGTGCTCAGTCCCATTTGGACGTCGGCATGTGAAAGCCATTGCTCACTGAAAGTTCTCCTCCGTCTACAGACGATTATACTGCTCAGAAAGCTATATATCGCTGCACACTCGTGCACGTGCAAAATAAAACAAAATTCACATCGCTGAACAACCTTATTTGGTTTGTTGTGCTCAAAACCACCCAAAACGGCCAGCTCAGCCCACGCGCGAACATACGGCTACGATGCGCCAGACGCGATCGTCACCCTCTACTTGTAGTGGAATAATATCTTGCGATATCCCACCCGTTACACAATATATGGATGACACCGTGAAGCTGTCGTTGGCCCGGTAAAAGGGGACCGATAAGAAGACACGTAGCACAAAGACGTCTTTGCTCAGCGAGGTTTATTTTGCGACTAAAAAACTAATGCCTTTTCCTGGGGTCCAGAGACCTCCAAGTGCGAACAAGTAAAAACAAGAAACGCAGTTAAGACACAGGAAAAAAAGGGAGACAGTTTCCCCTCTACTTCCAGGGAAACTGGAGTTCCGTGCCCCCTTTCTCCTGGGTGCGTCATGACAGCCACTTATCACTCCGTGTCGCAGCCGTCCAGCTGCAGACCCGTCTTTTGGCCGAACACAGTTTTACAACATTTCCCCCCCCCCCCCCCCGAAATGAGCATGCAAAGATTGCTCACTTAAGAGGGTGTGGGCGATTCTGAGGCCTCCAGGGGATACAGTAGCTGCGCGGGCCGCCTGGTGATGGTCCCTGTCGGCATCTTCACAGTGTAGGCCCGTACGTGCCCGTCCCTTCCAGGGTGGCTGGCAACAATGCGCACCGTTCTCCACATGTGTCGTGGCACATTATCCTCTCGAAGGATAGCGAGGTCCCCTTCTTTCAGTGATTTTGACCTCCGGTCCTGCGTTAAATGGGCTGACCGCAGCTCTAGGAGGTATTCCTTTTGCCAGCGCTGCCAGAAGTTGTTCATTAAACGTTGTCTGTATTTCCACCGACGTGTGATGCTGTGGTGAGTGGAAACCGCTGGCGTTGTTTCAACTTCCGGCAAAGCTGTCAGCCTTTTCCCGATAAGGAAGTGCGCTGGTGTTAGCGCCACAGGCTCGCTGGCATCCGCGTGGATATAGGTTAAAGGACGGGAGTTGATTGATGCCTCGATGTCTACCAATACAGTCATAAGCTCTTCGAAGGTGAGGATCAGCCTGCCGAGAACTTTCCGAAGTGAACTATTTACTGTACGCACCATCCGCTCCCACCATCCTCCCCACCAGGGTGCCCGCTCCACAATGAACCGCCACGTTATGCGATGTTGGCTGCAAAAGTCCTGCGTTTCGCTTGTGCGGAGAATATTCCACATTACTTGAATGTCCTTTGCAGCTCTTTTAAAGGTGAGGGCGTTGTCACTGTAGAACGTGCTTGGTAGGCCTCTTCGCGCAACGAAGCGGCGCAGTGCTAGGAGAAAAGATTCGGTCGACAGATTTGTCACTAGTTCGAGATGAACTGCACGAGTTGTTGCGCACGTAAATAGCAGAATGTAGGATTTTTCGTGTTGTCCGGTTGTCTTTACCAACAGCGGACCGGCATAGTCAAGCCCTACAACGTCAAAGGGATGGCTCTGGTCGACTCGCTCTTTCGGGAGGGGCGCAGTGGGAGCACTGGCAGGTTCCAGTCGGCACCTTCGACAAATGAGACACTTGAAAATTGTCCGTTTCACCATCTGCCGGGCGCTAGGAATCCAGTATTTGTCCCGAATATCAGACAGCGTAGACTGTAGTACACCATGCAAAGTTCGTAGGTGAGCAGCGTTTACAATCAGCGTGGTCACATCACTGTCTTTTGGAAGAAGAATTGGGTGTTTCGTTTCTTCTGAAATGTTGGCGTAGTGCAGACGTCCCTTCACTCTTAGACATCCATCGTCGTCTATGTACGGTTGAAGGTCGGCGATCGATGAGCCACGTTGCACCTGACCCTCGTGCTCTAGATGACGGATTTCGTTCGCGTAGCAGTTGATCTGAGCCTGCTTGATCCACAGGATTTCCGCTCTGTTGATTTCAGCTGTGGTCAAAAACGTTTCAGACGCGAGAAGTTGTTTCCGACACTTGTTAACAAACCGTAGTAACCACGCGGTGACTCGAAGTAACTTTGTGTAGGAGCTGAAGCCTGACACTGTCATCAACGGTGGTGGTGCAGCCACGGTGGTCATAACGATGACCTCTTGTCGTCGTTTTTCTACTTCAACAGACTGTAGGTTTTCCGTGCTGTGAGCTTCCTGGCGAGGCCAATGTTCTTCTTGTTCTGAAAGCCAGCTCGGCCCGCGCCACCACAGTTGACTGTCACGTAGTTTTTCGACTGTTTGTCCGCGTGTCAGTGCGTCCGCCGGATTTTGAGAGCCAGGGCAATGATTCCACGCGTCCGGGTCACTCAGCGACTGCACTTCGGACACCCTATTTGCGACGAATGGCTTCCAGGCATTGGCAGTCCCGCGAATCCAACAGAGCGTGATTGTGGAATCTGTCCAGAAGTACACGGGCAGCTTTTCAGCAAGGAAGGATGTCCGCAAGAATGACGCCATTCGTGCCCCAATCACTGCTCCCATGAGTTCAAGTCGAGGTAACGTTAGTTTCTTCAGCGGTGCAACACGAGATTTCGCAAACACTAGGTTGACGCTGACCTGCCTATCGTTGTCTTCTGCTCGTAGGTAGGCGCATGCGCCATAGGCTAGTGGACTTGCGTCGGTGAATACGTGAAGTTGGAGATTTTCCGCCCGACTTATTCCCGTCATTAGGTATCGCGGAGCAGTTATGGTTGGTAGGTTTCTCAGCTCTGAACTCCATGATCTCCAGTCAGCCAGTGTGCCGTCTGGTAAAGGATCGTCCCAATCCAAACCGATCTCCCAAAGACGCTGAAATAAGATCTTCACGCGGATGAAGTACGGTGCGAGAAATCCAAGAGGGTCAAATACCCGTGCCGACATCTGAAGTACGGAACGTTTCGTATTCCGTAGGATGGTGAGGACTTCCAGTAAGTGTTCACCCGAGAACCTGAAGCAGTCGTTCTTGTGGTCCCAAACTATTCCAAGTACTTTGGAAACTTCTCCCGCTTTAATACGTTTCTCGGGTTCCGTTATTGATGGAGCCGCAGTGGAGCTCGTGCCGTTGATATGCTGCTGTAGCTCCGTCGAATTCGAACTCCATTTCGTTAGGTTCATGCCGGCTTCCGCCATCAAGGCTTGAGCTGTGTCCTTTATTGTCTTTGCCTCCTCCACTGTAGAGGCGCCCGCGAGAAGGTCGTCTACGTAGAACGAGCGCTCCAAAATCGTCGCGACGTCCGCTTGGTCATCCCGCGCATTCCTGAGATGGTATTGCAAGGTGGCTCCTAGAAGAAATGGGCTAGATGTTGTCCCGAATGGCACCCGTGTCATGCGCCATTCCTCCACAGCTGGCAACGGATGGTTGACTGTCGGCACGTCAGCAAGCCACAGGAATCGCAGAGCGTCGCGATCTGCTTCGTTAATGGCGATCTGAAGGAAGGCCTTCTCGATATCAGCTGTCAGGGCAATTGCGTTCATCCTGAACCGGAGCAACACTGGAACTAGGTCGGAGTTGATCTTGGGACCCTTCTCCAGATGGTCGTTGAGGGAACTTGATTTACTGGCATGCGAGGACGCGTCGAAGACCACTCGGAGCCGGGTTGATGATGAGTCAGGCTTTATAACCGCTCGATGCGGCATGTAGTACACACGCCCGTGTGTTCCAGTGGCGTCCGGAGCCTTTTCAGCATGACCTTGTCTCAGGTACCCCCTGATAGCTTCGTCATATTCGGTGAGGCAGCCATCTGAGGTGAGCCGGTTGACTAACCTGTGCAATCTCTTCTCGGCAACGGCATAGTTATCGTCCAAAGTGTTTGGCGTTGCCTTCCAAGGGAGAGAGACCCCATAGTGGCCGTCAATTTTAACGATGCTTTTTTCGAATTCTCTGTGGACCTCTTCGTTTTGTAGTGTGTTAGATTTTGGATCATCTGTTATTCCGATACTGTCCAGTTCCCATAGCTGGCGTAGGGAGGTTTGATGGTCATCGTTTTGTATCCCTGCTCGCAGCACACATACCATGACATTAGCGACGTCGGTAATGGTGCTTCTGGTACAGGGCTGTCCCTGAAATGTCCATCCGAGCACGGTGGAGATGGCAACGAGGTCTGGATGGCTCTCACAGCGACGGACGTCCCCGCACAAAATCTTCCACATCTGGTCAGCACCAACAAGCAGGCTGATTCCCTCGACGCCAGCGATAGATGGGAAAAGGAGACGATCCACAATCTCCATACCTTGTTGACCCAAGCTCGTTACGAAAGAGTCGTCGATGGGCGTTTGCACCACGTCTTCGCAGATGAACGGTATGGCGATTGCCTCGAGGATGTGTTCTGTGGTCTTGTACTGGCTCCTTAGACGCAACTGAACAACCCTCAAGCTTCTGCTGCGATGGTCTGCGCACGAAGTTGCGAAAGTATTGAGGCGTATATTGGTTGTTCCAATTACTGGTAATCCCAGCTTGTCCACGAGGTCCTCACGGACGAACGTTCGTTGGCTACCGCCATCAATTATGCCTCGCACGTATGCACAGTTGAGATCCGTAACAGCCCAAGCGCGGAAAGTTTGAAGTAGCACCTCCGTGTGCGGTAAAGTCGGAGAGGCACTCGCGGAGAACAAGTTGGTGGTGGTCATCTGCTGGGCGGCATCCTGCGGTAACTTCGGTTTCCAGGATGGATCACATAGCGATACACAATGTCTCCCACCACATTTTGCGCATCTTCCCCCATACCGACAGTTCTTAGACATGTGCCCCTGCTTTGTACACCAGAAGCATCTTTTCGATGATCCAAGTTTCCTTTTCTTCTCCTCCAATGTAAGGTCTCCCGTGCAAGTATCTGCATTATGGCCTTTTGATCCGCAGAAGAAGCAACCGGAGCTCACCTTGCCGGTGCTGTGGAGCACGAGCGCCGATGGAGGGTTCCCTCCGTGTTTACGTTTGGGTGTTGGTGTGCTGTCCCATTTACTGTCCAACACACCCGCGCGTTCGCGGCTCTCGATCTCCACGCGCAGGAAATTTAGGAGCCTCACCATTTCTGTAGAGGCCTGGGAGGCATCCGACGCCGCATCCGGCGATCCTCGAGATGAAGCACAGGGCGCGTCATCTTCCAGTCGGCAGGAGGACTCCATTGTGCTTAACTTTCGGTGATATTCAACCACGATGTCGGACGGAAGCACCGATAAAAGAATGTCCACCATCATGGAGGAATATGTAGTGCTGGAGACCCCAAGTGATTGCAGGCCGCGTGTGTTCGTTTGGACCCGGTCGTACAGCTTTCGGAGCGCCGGAACATCTTCTGACGACTTCACGCGAGGAAGGTGTCTCAGATTGTGGAGATGCTCACGTTCGATACGGCGTTTGTCTCCGAAACGTTGGGTGAGAATGTCCAGCGCGTCCTTGTAGCACGCTGCTGTGCACTGTAATCCTGATATTGCACAAGCTGCTGGGCCAACCAGAAGCGAACGCAGGTACTGCAGTTTCTCTACATCCGACAGTTGATCGTTGTTGTGGACTGTCGCCTCAAATTGTTCCCAGAACGGTTGCCACTGTGATAATTCTCCCTTGAACTGAACCAACTGAAGTTTAGGAAGTTTTACACCAGTGTTGCGGGGCTTTTCGGGGCCAGTTGCCGATCTGTTGACAGGAGGAGACGCGCTTGATGACATTTGTAAAGCAGCAAACTTACTCTTGATGTCACTCAGGGCTTTCACGAACTCATTCTCGTAGTCTCCGACGGTAGAGTACTCGGCTTCCAGATCTTCATCCGCAACGAGGGGGTCGATCTGCACGTTAAGTTGCTTCAGTTCGTCGTTGCTAGCGATGAGACGGTCCCGCAGGCTGTGGAGGGCGTTGACGGTGACGTCCGGCTGTTGCAGCAATGAACACACTTCGTTGACCAGCTTGGTGGTGTTCGTCCGTCGAACCGAACGCCTTGTCTTCAATCGATCCATGGCGATAGAACTTCACAAGTGTAATCCCGGGTTTTGGCACCCGAAAATGTAGTGGAATAATATCTTGCGATATCCCACTCGTTACACAATATATGGATGACACCGTGAAGCTGTCGTTGGCCCGGTAAAAGGGGACCGATAAGAAGACACGTAGCACAAAGACGTCTTTGCTCAGCGAGGTTTATTTTGCGACTAAAAAACTAATGCCTTTTCCTGGGGTCCAGAGACCTCCAAGTGCGAACAAGTAAAAACAAGAAACGCAGTTAGACACAGGAAAAAAAGGGAGACAGTTTCCCCTCTACTTCCAGGGAAACTGGAGTTCCGTGCCCCCCTTCTCCTGGATGCGTCATGACAGCCACTTATCACTCCGTGTCGCAGCCGTCCAGCTGCAGACCCGTTTTTTGGCCGAACACAGTTTTACAACACTACTGCTTATGCGCCCGCCGCCGCGCGGCTGCTCCGGTCCCTAGGCTAACTTTCCGGCGGAGTTCCGTGAGCAGAGAGAGTATCAAAGGACCATGCTTGAACGCAAGAAGTGCTGAAAGCAGCGGAAAGCACAATAAGATTTTGCGCAAGAGGTACAGCTTTATACGGTACAAGTCACGGTACCTCATAAACTGACAGTGTACCCCATAAATATGCTTGTACCTCATACATACAAAGCGAGATCCTTTGTCTAGCCTCTTAAAGCAACTGCGGAAAAGCGCGGATGTACCTGATATTTATCAGGTACAGCTCGATATAAGGTACGTTTATAAGGTACCGATTTTAGAGTGTAAG
This sequence comes from Ornithodoros turicata, assembly GCF_037126465.1. Lineage (NCBI taxonomy): Eukaryota > Metazoa > Arthropoda > Arachnida > Ixodida > Argasidae > Ornithodoros > Ornithodoros turicata. The sequence continues at coordinate 64,035,306 of NC_088203.1, forward strand.
AAGGTGCACACAAAACGCTGAGACGGCACGGAACTACTTCTGGCAGCGTTCATAAGGATATCTGATCATGGCCGTCTCGTATGTGCTGCTTCATATGTGACAGTATCTCTATATTTGTATTGAACAGACGGGAGCACGAATGGACGTGACATACTTTCATGGTTTCGGAGAGCAAATCGATTCGAGGCGACCGTCCTGGAGTGCTCTTGTAACGTCCTAAAATGTGACATCTGAGTGTTGCATAGTTTGCCGCCCTGTACACACATAATGCATGACAGCACGGTATTCTGCTCGCTTCATGTACACGTCTACAGTGGTCAACGTAGCCCATAAGAGTGTTGAAAACACAAGGGCACCTTCCGCAACGATACATTACAATAAGAGCGCCTTGATGACCCTACGAGCCAGGACGCATATGACACACGGAGATCTGAACTAGGGAGATGCTCCACAGTAAACGCGAGCCACGATTTACTGGTGTCCCATAAGTTGAACAAAAACCAGGCATATGGTGCACCACGCTCAAATGGCAAAGAACAGGATGTGCGAACAGAACTTGCTCACCTGACTACGTGCATTCACGAGATTTACAACGACCACTTCGTCCTCCTTCATCAACGATCGTCCGCGCACGATGTTCCGCTTCCGGCGGTTGCGAATGACGGCAATGTCCCGTACTTGGCTTGGCCTTGCCTCCGCATTCAAGTTTTGGGCCGGCGCATGATGATGGCGCCACCGCTTTACGTAGTTTTCGCAGTATTTGTGTTTACGGTAACACGCCGTCGTCAGATACTATTAAACGCCCGTAGAAATCACAGTATTTTTCTACAGTGCACGGTGGTCAACATGCACAAAGGACTCTTTTGCTTCAATCGTCTGCCCTCTGGAGTGTCTTCGGCTCCTGCAAGTTTCCAGTGGCGTATGGGGGCTACCCTTCGAGGCTTACCAGGAGTACAAGTCTTCCTGGACGATGTAATGGTTGCGGAGAAAAGAAACGATTGCAGCTTGTTGGGGGAAGTGTTACATCGTTTCCCCGAACATGGAGTTATGCTATGTTCACACTACGACGTCGAAAGTCGCAAACGAAGAGAATTCATTCAAGGCTTTTACAGCTTTCGGGGCCCTTTCGTTCACACTGGGCTTCGAACGCCGGAAATGCCGGCACTACCGTCATGTGCAGCAAAAACAGCTCCGCTTTATTATTCGTTCTGTACTCAAGGTCCGCACGTGTAATACGAAAAATGTGGCTGTGATAAATCAAAATAACAGTTGCAAAACATATATTTACCTGACCTGAAAAGCGGTGGCTGCTTGGAGCATCTACACATGTCTCCACACAGTCGACACACTTACTTCCACACCTTCTCTCAGCAGCTCCTATGAGGCGGTTTTCATATTTACGGGTTAAAGAATTAGCCACTTACGGAAGACAGGGCCAGTAAATTTGGCCAGCGGTGTAGGCAAGGTACCGAGGAAATCGTTATATCCTCAGAACCGGAGGCGTCGAATGGGACAGGTGTTAGTGCAGCCTCCCATCTCAGTTTGTGAAGCAGGGTAGCCTTCTTGCGGATGAGGTCCTTGACGGGGCAGGGTTGAGAGAAATGACGCATTTCAGGAAATGCGACAAGGCAGATTTCAGGAACGTAATCCGAAAAGTGTTTCCTCTTGTGTGCCGCATCGTCCGGTGTAGGGATCTCCGAGGAAGGATGTTGGCAGCTGTTGGCAATGCGGTCCGCTTCTTCGTTGCCCGGGATTCCAACATGTGAAGGAATCCACTGGAAGCTTACAGCAAAACCGTCGCTTTGAAGCTGCTTCCAGGATTCCAGGGGTTGATTGTAAAATCGTGTCGTCGACCTGGCGATTTCTAATGCGTTTGAGTGCGCATTTGGAGTCAGTCAGCAGAACCACGCGCTGTGCTGTAAGGCTGCACAAGGACTCCAAGGCTTGTTGGGCGCGACGAGTTCAGCCAATGTCGAGAAAACTTAGTTGACGATGCCCCCACCCCAGGAGAGCTCCAGTGCAGGACACCAGAATGCTGCAGTGCTGCTTCTAGAAACTGGGTTGGTGAACTCATCGGTATAGATTGGCAATGCGTTCCTATGCTTCTCGATGATAGCTTCTTCGGCGAGTGTGTTGGCCACCATGCTTGGCACATGAGATTTCTTTCGCAGTCAGGACGCTGAAGCAGAAAGGGAGGTTCTTCCGGACGCGTGATTGGCCTTGGGTAGACTAGCATCCTGTAAGTAATTTTTCCGTGATCCACGGTAGTCCCAGATTCGTCGGATTATTTGCTGTCCGGTAGGGGACTTGTGTAGTCTGTCGTATTGCCTTAGGAGGCGTTTGGTAGCGAGAAGGCGAAGGGGCATTGATCCCACTTCTCCATAGACCAGCACGCATGTTGACTGCTGAGGGAAACCCAGTGAGTTCTTCAGGCCCATTCGATATGCTGCTTCAAGGTATGTTTGTGTTGTTGGTAGTGGCAACAGCGGACGGCGACCGTTTGCGGCACGGCTAATCGCGCAGTTCCCTCGCCGTTGTGACGCCGTGATAGCCTCCGCCACACGGCAAATGGAAACTGAGACATGTTCAACTTTTGCCGTGCCATGACCTCGTCCACACTCCATCGACCAATGGGCGCTGCGTATGTAACCTGGCAGCGCGTGCTTGTTTAGTCTTGCGAGAGAAGGAAAGGAAGAAGCGATGAAAAGGGAAGAACCCGCGCTGTTCGGGAAAGCACGTCACTACTGCGGGAAAAAAGCAGTGTGAACAACTGCGACAAGCGACGGCAGCGCGTCGGCCTGCCATTGTCGTTCACCGTCCCGCCGTTGCCGTATATGTGAACTAGCCTTAACCACTATACCACTTCACGTGCCCGTCTGTGAAGATAGCCATCGGGGAGATTTGTGCAGTGCAGATTCCCAGTGGACTCGTGATAGCCGTGTGTTACTTCTTGCCTACCACAACGGAACGGATGCACGACTATATAGTCTTCGCACTCACACCGTACCACACTAACAAGCTCCTGCTCGTCGGGGACTTGAATGTGGACGTCTCAACGCGCAAGAACACGGTTAAGATTAAATATCGTAACAGCGCACGAGACAAGAATGAAAGGAGAACTGATATATACGATTCGCTGTTATCCAATCGCATGTCTCCGTTCTCCCTTCGTCCTTGTCTCGTGCGCTGTTACGATGTTTAATCTTAGTACGTACCAACTACCCCAGTTCAGAACTGTTGTCAAAAACACGGTGTTCCTCGAAAACATGTTCCACCAACTAGACCTCACGCTACGCACCGACGCCCGTCAACCCACCACCAGACACAGGTCGTGCATAGACTTGGTCATTGAAAAAATATCATTGGTCAAAAAGTCGTTGATCAAAAGGGTCATTGAAAATACTCAACCATTTCACGACCACAAAGCAGTGGTCATCACATTGAAATAAACAGTTTGTGCACAAACTTTACTGCGTCCTCACTCGACCACACACAGCTGAAGCTGGAATTCGCGTTACAGGAATCGTAACCGTCCTTGAATGTTTCATCATTTGCATAATTTTTATAATAAAACTATGAGAGCTACCTAGATGCGGTTTTCACAGATGGGTTATGCGGCCAGGCAGACATCCTATCGGAAAGTTTATGAAACTACTACAAGTAGTTACCTAAGATTCATTAATGCATTCATTAATTAGTTAAGGTGTTCGGGGAAATGCGATATAGCAGCCTCCTCTCCATCGTTTATGCCCCCCCCCCTTAATTTTAGTCATTTGGAACGTTGACAAACAAAACAGTCGGCCTGTGCCTGGCTACAGAAAGTGGCCATTCGTAACGTATTCATGCCCCTTTTTAAAGGAGCACAGCTCGCGAAGCTTACAGCTACAGCTCGCGAAGCGTCGAATCGCTGATAACAACAACTTTATTTTAAAGGTCAGCTATGCCGATATCCTAAATAGTCGAAACGGTTCTAATATTCTGAAAGCGCACATCCAACTCTCCCCAAAATACACCTTCATTCTCCCCAGTTCGGTAATGATTGCGGCTTACCGGCTTACCTTATCAGTATCATGTAAAAAAAAAAACAAAAAAAAAACAGATAATTCATTCCGAAACACACATGGGCGCAGCCATGTTTTATGACGTAGATGCACCCGAACGGGCACTGTGACGTGTACGCGCCTTCGTACTTGTCAGTGGATTCCACCTACGGATTTTCGTGGCTCACGTATGTGTGCTTGAAGATGGCGAACAGCCGGGTTCCGCTGGTTCCACGATGAGTAAACAGTGCAGCAGCTGCGAACTAATTCGTGAACTACCTTGGTGGAATATCTCTGAGCGAGGTTGTGACTGGAATTCGTCGTTTGTGTTTTGTGAGCTCGAACAATTTGTATCAACTCATGTCTGCGTTAACCCCCTTACAGAACTTGCCCCGTGTAGGGACAGGTATCTTAGGAAATTGACTGACGTTTCGACAACCGTTTTAGCAACGAAATGCCGACAACGTTTTATTTTTGCAGGAAAAAGCGTGCTGTGTATATGAGAAACTGCAAATTGCTACGGGACAAGTTTTATGTACGATTTATCAGTGTGCAACACCGTCGACGATATTATTTAACGACGAGCGACGTCAAACAAAATACCAATCGGATTTTACTTTTTGTGGGATTCTGTGCATTTTCCAGAAGTTTTCTCTGAATCACACACTCCCATGTCCTATGTGTCGTGTAGCAGCTACACACTACAGCACTTCATGTCTAACATCTAGATTTTGTTTTTAATGAGCACAAAAACATGCACACGAAAGCTCCAAAAGCCATGTGGTTGCACACCATGCAAACACAAAAGAAATACCAGAGCACATATTGCCACTCAGAAATGTTGTTTTGGGGGGTCTGAAGAGTTAGGGCATAGCATAGGTCCTAGAAAGCAGATCAGCGGGTGCACCTGACCCTCTGTAGAGTGCTATTTCAACTCGACCCATGGGGTGTAAAAGTGGTAGAGGCAATTTATGTGACTGTCGTCATCGGTGACATCAGTGGCAGACTTGTACGTATCTTGAGTACGTACTCAAAATACAGTATTTTAAATACTTTTTCCGGTATTTGGTACTCTACTCAATACTTTTTGCAACAAGTATTTTTAATGTATTTAAAATAGGTTTTTCGGTATTTGCTACTCAGTACTCAAAATAGTTTCCTTCCTCGTCAAGCCATATCCAGCACGGTTCCCGCCGTGCCGAGATTTTCAGCTCACTGGAATTTAACCCCCTTTTTCTTTGTTTTTCTTTTTTCGGGACTTCGCGAATCTGTCATTTATCCTCTTGTACAATAGGCTGGTCCCAAGCCTGGCCTTGCTTCTCAATAGCCAGCTTCGTCAGAAAACCGTTCCTATTCATATTGCCATGTGAATCGCCAGGGGATTAGGTACAAGATAATCCCGGCATTTATTTACTTGGTCATCAAAGCAATAAACACATGCCAGAGGTTGAAAGACCCGAACCGACATACAGGAGGGATTACGAAGTTTTGGGTCAGAACATATCAACAAACTTTACTTGGGTTCACCAAAGTTCACCAAACATTACTTGACACCAAGACGTTGCAAATGAAAGATATGCATGGCTGATGAAGTTTATTCCTTTCATTTGTAAGGCCACGTTCAGAAAACGCGTTTCACTTACTGCTAATACTAAAGTACTTTAAATAGTATCTTAAATACTTCTTAGAGTATTTAGTACTCTACTCAAATTACTTTCAGTTTTGAGTATTTTGTACTCTATTTTAAATACTTTTTCCGTAGAGTATTTAGTATCTTATTTTAAATACTTTTGCGCAGTATTTTGTACAAGTCTGATCAGTGGTCAGCCTCTGAATTAATTCAGTTCGCAGGAATTATTGCACACATCGCTTCATATTTAATATTTATCATGTAGAACATGATAAGCACTTTGTAAGATGCAGCCATGTCCGCAGCATTCTCGACTGCCCCTTACCTTTACAGTTAGAGGCACGTTACCAAATTCGCAAACGCCAGTCTTACACAGCCCGTGTAACTCGAGTATTCACCATCGCACATGAAGTATACTTGAAGTATATGTGCTTGGACATCTATTATGTAGTGCATCACCTAATCTTCTGAACCATATGTGTAGCTGTATATGAAATTATTTTTATGCACATGCTGTACCTTCCTAGTCCTACATGTGCACACGAATAACAGTGAATATATGTGAAGTGGCAAAAAACAATGCTAGACTCTACCATCATTGAGCCCCTTTAACATTACAACTTTTGTCTGAACAGGGAATATCTCCTTAGAAAAGACGTCACTTGACATGCATTTATGTATTGGCAAGCAAATAAATCAATTTATTTACATTTTCCATCAATCAACAATGTTGGGACCTGGTGAAAATATAAATGTCAACAAGGAAAGTACTTACAAACTATCCCTATACATTCAAATGCAGATGTGATAATTCTCTTTTTGTACCCCAGCGCAGCTTCAAAATTAACGAACTGTACAGGATCAGCAATCTTAAAATATATCGAGAGGGGAATCACATAAAGCTCCAATAATAGGCTGGACAATGAAAGCTCCAAAAGGCGAAATAGTTCAAGAAAAAAAAATGAATAATTGGTTGCCGTTGTGATGCGTACTACTATGTACAGTTCATGAATGGAACACGTTACCTCATTGCGTTGCCTCCGTGTGAGCACTAGAACAGGCAGCTTTCCAGGTCGATCTTTTCATGTTTTTCTATGGTACTTTCTCTTTCTTTTTTTGGCAATAGCAAACATGTCCATAGTGAAACACAAGCAACCAAGGACAGGATGAGACAGCTACAACACAACTGCTAGCTCTCAACTGATAGATTTATTAACAGACTCTGGAATATACACACACTGGTTGCTGCATCACAACTAACCAATCGAATCACAGACAAGAAAGAAAAGGGTTATATATCTTCCCCCTCTCCTCGTTCTATTTCACAGGCAGCCGTAGTATCACTCTGAGTCTGCCCGTGCATTCCCTTTAAGATAATAGAGGAAGGGAGTTGCCTCAGGACAGAAGCCGCCGATATTTCGAACAGAGACTGTTCTTCTTCTAGGCACCGTCCTCATCATTGGCATGGTATTTAAAGGGTTAGGTGTGACGTGTTTAAAGGTTCACGCGAATTGTGGGTCAACAGCCCGGAGGGAAGAAAGGCTCCGTACGGGTTTTTACGGCCGGAGTTAATGGCTGCTTTGTTAGAGTGTGGAGGGGATTATGTGAACGTAGTGATCTAGGCTACAGACCGGTTACAGAAAAATGGAAGGTTCACGAACACGTGGACGGAACGGGACAACAGGGAAGAATTGGCAAGCATAGCGAAAGATAAGGAGGTTATTGGTTACGTGGGGGAGGAGGAGGAGGAGGAGTGTCGTTGGGAGGAACCCGAGAGGTCTGCCTGCCTGATTAGGCGGCATGTTTCTCGGGAAGGGAAAGATGGTGGAGAGGAGGAAAGGGTGAAGTGGAAGACCGAGCGGAATCCGCTCGGGGGGAGGATAGCTGCGTCCATGGGCCGACTTCAGGGGAACTGTGCCGGCATACGCCTATTACACATCTGAGGGAAACCCAGGAAAAACCCCAGACGGCACAGCCGGCCCGCGGATTCGAACCGCGGACCTCCCAGTCTCCAAGCGCACGCGTTACCGCTGCGCCACCGGAGCTGGTGTTACGTGGGGAAAACTCGAAAACGAGCATTCTTTTTTTTTTTTTTAAATAAATATTTGTAATACAAAGTTGTGGCATGCAATAAAGAGAGCAGAAAGCAGTGGCCATGCAGAACATAACAGATGATAATGGCGGTAGAAGGGAAAAGCATATTTTATTTGTGAAGTGTTTCTAGGGTGCCTTGTGATTTGTTGATACCGGACGGGTGAAGAGCGTTGAACTTGTATATGAGATAAGACTCCCTATCACGTCTGTCACGTGTGGATCTAAACCCGGTTTCTAGAATATATAGTTTAATGTTGTCAAAATTGTGACCAGGAACGTTAAAGTGTTCGGCGACTGCTTTGGGGAGTTTGTTGGACGTGTCGGTCCTGTGTCCGGTAAGGCGGTTGTTCATTTGTTGGCCGGTTTCACCAATGTATTGCATAGAGCAGTCGCCGCATTCAATGCAGTATATGACATTGGAGCTTGTGCATGTGAATGCGTGGTTAACGGGGTGGGTGTAATTGCTCGCAGTGCTTTTGATGGAGTTAGCGTGTTGAACGTGCTTGCATGTTTTGCAGCGCGGGAGGTTGCAGGGTCGTGTTCCCGTGTACGGGGTGCTTGTTTTGCTGATTTTGGCATTGACCAAGGAGTCTGCCAGGTTTCTTGCGCGTCGGTATGTCACCTGTATGGGATTTGTGAATATGTTGCTCAGTCGGTCACTGCTTTGGAGGAGGGGCTCGTGCTTCTGTAGAATGGCTTTGATGTTTGGAAGTGCGTTGGAATATCTTGTGATGAAGCTTATTTGGCACGTGTCGGAATTTTTCCGGTTTTCCAGAACCTCGTTTCGGTCGAGTGTGAGTGCCTTGTGACGGAATTCGGTTAGGAGGGAGTCTGGATAGTCCCTTTGGGCAAGTGTACTGCAGAGTTCGTCAAGCTTCTCAGCGTAATCTGTGTCGTTTGAAGAAATTCTGCGTAGTCTTACACTCTGCCCATTAGGAATTCCAACCTTACAGTGACGCGGGTTCGCTGGATTTCTACCCATCTACGTTCGCTCGGTTCGCTGGATTTCTACCCATCTACTTTAAGATAATAGAGAGTTTTAGTACATCGGATGCTATCACCTTTGCATACGTAAGGGACAGCGTTCATTGTTCTGCGCACGCCCATAACAGAAAGAGAGCTTCGCGCAGTGCGCAGAACCACCAACGCTATCATTTGCGTACGAAAAGGTGATAGCGTACGATGTACTAAAACTCTCTATTGTATCTGGGACTGCTTACGCATGCATCTGTCTTGGATTTCTCTAACCACTTGCTGTTTAAACGCAGCTTTGATCTCTGTGTTCTGGAAATTCGGTCAGCATCCGGAGTCCCTGCAATGTATTGCCCAGTTTCCTGAGGGCATCAAAAGTCCTTGGCTGCCTGTGTTTCACTATGTCGCTCAGATACAAGCTACCCCATTTCAACACAGTAGGAAACACAGATTTGTAAATAGTATCTGTTGATTGCACTGTACGTGCCCCCATATAAAGGATCATAGTGGATACTACATGTTGTGTGATAATATCAGTAACACAAGAAAGCTGGATTTGAAACCACTCTTACTTCGTCCATGGTAGTAGTAGTAGTTTTTGTGTGAAGCTACGCAGTTCCCGTCCACCAAATAATTTAAACCATATGTTTGATCTGCCAGCATGATAATCCCCTGAAAGTAATTCTCCCTTGGCTGGAAGTACCGGTTCTAGAACCTGTCCCTAACATGTGTAGCATCAGGGAGGAAATCCAAGGGGCACGGTGGGAAACAAACACACACACACACACACACACACACACACACGCACACAGACAGACACAGACACAGACAGACAGACGCTGTGTACTCATTGTGTAACAGCTGCTCGGACTACTAAAATGAGCATGTTCCAAATTAATAGAACATGGCATGACGCGATACGCTGGTGAAAGATAAGAAATAAAATAAGTGGTTAAATGTACAATAGATAAACACTTGTCATGCCATAGCAGTCTCCTTCCTGCATTCATGAGCTGCCATTCCTCCCACTCCAAGGACTATATTACTACATTGTGTGGCATTACATGCTCCTTTGACAGAACTTGAACAGCATTACTTAGCACAGAATAAAAGTACAGTGAATATAATTCGTGGCTTTCCGTTCACGCTTAAGGGCCGCAGTAGAGCAGGAAGGCCACTGCAATGTCACGTTAAGAAACACCGCTTCCTGTTTGCCATGTCTAAATGAAATGTACCTACCTGATCCAAAGTAACTGTTCTGAGGGTAGAAAAACACAGCACAAGCCGCGACATTAACAGATAGGCAAATGAGCTGTGGCGAGCTCCATCTTGGGACAAAGTCAACAAGTCATTCACGAAAAGTAGTACCTGAAATGTAACATCCCTGACTAGCACTGACTAGCTTTCTCATTTATTATTTGTTGAAGTTTCCATATGCCTGAGAACATGAACGACTCATCAACCACTGAATCCTCATGAGGTGATGCGGGGTCGTCATCCCAAAGAGACTCCCTTTCTTGCATGTGTCCTGAGGGTTACTCCCAACTGCAGAAAAAAAAATGGCAAGAAATGGATAGTCATGTTTACTTTACAATGATTTTGCCCAACATAAAGAAGACTGTAGAGATCATTTAAATTTTAAAGAGACTAGACTTTCGTGCACAAGGCTGCACTTCTTCAGATCTAACATCAAGTTACAAAATTCCAGAATATACAGCGTGTCCACCATAACTATAGAAGTAATTTTTAAAAATAGAAAAATCACCTTTTCCCAGTTTTAACCAATGGCGATGCACTCCACGTCTAAAGGCCCGCCTTAAGAGGTCACAGGCAAGCTTTGTGTGCCGATGCATTAATTAACGTTCGCTAATTAACTTTTTACTTATGAAAGATAGGCGATTGACCCTATAGGGAGATCGTGACCCTTGGGGCCACTGGTAACAGTGCCGTTTTCAGAACAAAAATCGAGACAGTTATAGCACGAGGGGAAGGCCTGGAAATAAGGCGATCTGGTGGTCGTTTTTCGACGCACAAGTAGAAGCGCTCCCGTTTTCCTTTCCTGTGTATGCGGATGAGGGAAAACGCTGTCGCAGCGCACCCTGCGGAACACCATGTGACAGCGTTTTCCCTCCACGACCGGTATGATTTATTGTAGGCATCCGAAAGCAAAGAGGTCGACGCAAGTAGGCTTTCCCGCGGAGAATGATGTACGTCAGTCTGACAACAATGTGACAACAGGGCGTTCCCGTTTCCCTGGCAGATATACGGCTTCCTATCTCCAATGAAAGATGAAAGTCACTGAAAAGGTTAGCTAGCTGTAGGATTCGAACCCACATCTTCTGGATTGCCGGTCCAGGGCTCTACCAATTGAGCTAAGCTAACACGCCTTCCAGGGTGCGTCATCTGAAGGGACAAACTAGCCACTCTCTCTCAGTCATCCTCCTTTCACTCTTACATTTTTGCTCACTCATACACACATTCATACGACGGGATCGACGCAGGCGGCAACTGTTGAACATCAGTTCTTTCATGTTCCTATCTCCAACCCTGAAGCAACGTTACTAAACGTCACGCAGGCCGATCGCAGCCTCCGATAATATGCTGCTACCCCCGGCGCCTGGCCGCGCTGCCGGTGCCCACAGGAAAATACTGAAAACTCCGAATATACATCGATTTCAAACGAAAGGAATTGACGGGGAGTTGTTCATTGTCTATTGCACATGGCCAGAACATTTTTTTTGTTAGTTTCGCTAGAAAGCGATCCCTTTAACATTATCCAGAACTGCAGCATTGCTCACTTTGTTTTTCGCTTCTTAAATTTGATGTGACGTACAAACAATAGGAGAGCATGCAGTTTTGATGACCCATTGCGCGATGTAATAAAAAACTGCGTATCCTTTCCAGGCATCTGAAACTATCTACCGCATACTAGCATCCCGCCAAGTTGTCCGCGCCGTCAAGTACGGTGAGGTAGGTATTATTGTTTCCTACCACCTTATCAATCATCAGAACATCATGACAATCATATCAATCATGACACATGTCTTCCCTGTGCAGGTATACATGTTCTGCCTCACCACAGCCTTCTATATGCTGCTCCTCAAGTAAGTTACACCAGATATGTAACTAAGTTACGTAGCTGCCATTCTCCATTGTAGTAGCGGAGTTCTGCATGTGGGAAGCTGTCTAGAGCCCTCCTCGCATCTGACTAGACGTTATCAGTAGTGTCAAAATGGTGTCCTTTCAAGTGGATTTTGATTTTGGGGATAACGAAAATGTACCAAGTCAGGGTTATAAAGAGGCAGGGAAAGATGGGGATGTTCGTTCGTACCGAAAATTCCGTCACAGCCAATGACGTGCGACTCGGGGCATTGAAGTGGTGGACGACTCCCGTTGTGGCAATGCCACGGCGCATTCGCGAAACCCTTCTCAACCGCTCGAGGACCTATAGGTACGTCATCCGTGATTAGCCTAACATTGGGTCCTAACTCGATAGCAGTTTTGAGGACGGCCATATTTCCACCGGTGCTTGACGATGAAGGCCGCCCAGAGCGCTGTTGACGGCCCTCAACGGCTTTCCTTCGAAACATTGAAGACCATCTGAGAGTTTGACAAAGCAGCTTCCCCATGCGCTGTCTTCAATATTTCTAAGGTTTCTGAAGGTTTTTCCAAGGTTCACGCAAAATTTAATGCGTAACGCCGACCGATTTCATTCCGAACCTGTTGCTGCGACTAAACCCAGAGAGTCGGACCGAACTCGTTAACCCGTATTAACCGTTATTTTTAGCCGAACTGGGAACCGAACCGAAACTGTTGACGCCATCTTGGAGCCGAACTGGAACTGAACCCTTCAAAAAAATTCGATAACCAGTTCAAATAATGGTTCACGCTGCCCAAAATTACCGACTGTGGGAGAAATTTAAATTATGGTACGTAGAATGGAACTGATGTATGTCAACTACTTTCATCACCACGCGTTAACAAAAAGGAGTAGGCATCCCAAGGGAGCGTGGCAAATGAAAGTGCACAAAGGACGAAAGTTAATGTGTGTGGCAAATTTAGTCCTTTTGGAGTCTTCATGAATAGCCACAAAAATGAGTCCGTTTTTGGACTAAATGCATGGGATAGATAAATGTCACAAAGTGGGGACTGTATTTCACCTCACAGTCCTTACGCACATAATCTCACTTGCATGAACATTCCCAATGACGAAGGTCTCTCTGCTGTTGAACACTTCCTTAATTCTCACCCTTCCGATATTCTTCCCATGCCGGCTATCATCCCCCTTTTAGAACTAGTTCTTAGCTGTAATAACTTCGTATTCAACGATCAACACTTCGTCCAAATTCATGGCGCTGCCATGGGCTCCCGGGTTTCACCTAATTATGCCAATTTATTCATGGGTCGTTTTGAAAACTCAGCCCTCAATTCTTTCCCCCTTAAGCCACTTATATATCTCAGGTTCATCGACGACATTTTTGTCCTCTGGTCTGGTGATGAGGCATCTCTGCAGTCATTTTTTGATCACTTCAATTCTCTGCATAGCAAAATTAAATTTACCTGTAACTATTCAAGGTCATCCATCAACTTCCTTGATGTGACAGTGTCATGTAAATCTGGTAGGCTGACCACTGAACTATACAAGAAACCAACGGACAAGCGCCAGTATCTCCACTATGAAAGCTATCATCCCAATCACCAGAAAAGGAGTATTCCATATGGTCAGTTCTTGCGCCTGAAACGAATCTGCTCAGATCAGACTGATTTTGTAAAACATGCTCAGCAAATGGTATCTGATTTCGAAAAAAGAAATTACCCTTGTGAACTCATCCATGACTCGTTTGCCAAATCATCTAGCCTATCCAGGGAGTCCTTATTCACCCCGAAACGCAAAGAGGACTTAAGTAATGTAGTTTTATCCACCACATATCATAAATCACTTGTCAATACCAATTCCATTCTTAGACGCCACCTCAATATATTACATGCCGACGAGCAATTAAAGGAAATTTTTCCCACTCCCCCATTAGTAGCATTCCGTAGATCGAAAAATTTGCGCGACATCCTCACGTCATCATGCATGATGAAGCGCTCGCCGGGTTGTTATCCCTGTGGTAGTACACGGTGCCAGACCTGTAAATTTATCGCGCCGTCCACCATTGCCCGTAGCACTTTGGGTGACTTCTGTTTGAAAATTCGTCATTCACTCCACTGTAATTCACCCAATATTTGTTACTTGATATTCTGCAGCAAGTGCAATTCACAATACATCGGTGAAACCTCCAACACAATGAGAAAAAGATTTTATGGCCACAAATTTGATATCCTAAATGCCCGCCAAACTCCTGTCGCCATTCACTTCAATCAACCTAATCACGATTTTGAAACTGATTTGAAAATTATATTGCTAGAATCTGGGTTCCGCACCGACATTAAACGTAAGAATAGAGAGTCCTACTTAATTTCGCAATTCAAGTGTCTCACACCAAATGGTCTGAATCTTAGTCCTGGCTCGTTATATCCGCTTATGTAAATTTAGTGGCCATATATCTATATTTATTTGTGCACAATTCTTGAATCCCCACTTTCGGTCATCGTCTGGTACTCCATTAGATAATCCGTAACCTTCCCTTTTGTCCATTCTGGGCCACTCGTTTCCCATACTCCTGACCCCCCTTCCGCGAAACTGGGTTGGCGAGCCTTTTTGTTCACAACAACACCTTTTACTGTTCTTAAACGGTTAGAGGTCACCTATCCGTCTGCCCAGCTATTCATTGTACACAGACATGTGGCACCATATCTCCTTTCCTCTTCCCTTTCTTTGTAGAGCAGTGTATATGTCTATACTATATATACTTATGTGTGTCACCAATTCACTTTGTAACTGAGGAAGCGTGGACCTCCACGCGAAAGCTTGTACAAATTAAACTTAAACAAAAATCTTCAGTGTCGGCTTCTGTATTTTGTTTTTGCATGAATATTGTGAATTAGAGCGTGGACCGGGGTATACTGAGTAAGATAAAATCTTGTTACATGCATACGACACAATCTGCCAAGGAAACAACCACAATTTCTTACTCTGTCGGCAAAAAAATTCATAATTATATAGCCTTGTTCTATGAAATTCACAAAGAGCACATATTTACGTAGATGGCTGCATTCTGTTTCCGTGCAGGGCGGTGTGATAGGGTACCCATTGGAAACACAGGTTATGAACCGAGGATAGAAGTCGGTTGTATGTGGCGACTATCATGGTATCTAGGCCGCCGACTGTTCTGGTACAATAAGTTGCCAGGATCTCTAACGCCGCCTTACTGTCCGTGAACACAGTCCACGCGCAAGGCGCTGATCCGCCATGTGGTTCAACGCGGCCAGTACGGCGAAGAGCTCTGACTCGGTAGATGTTTCGTAGGGGAGTTTCTGTGCCACGTCAAGGTATTCATGTGGGATGTAAAAGGCTGCTGTTGATCCGCCTTGAAACACTGATACATCTGTGTACACAGGGAGTCGTTCAGAGTAAGCTGAGCTGAGGTGCTCCAGCATAAGTTTGATGTGCAATAACGGGAGGTACAGAGTTTTTCTTCAGAAGACCAGGAATGTGGTCACACACAGGAGGACTGCGAAGAGTGCACATTGACGGGGCATAGGATGGTGTGGTGAGGCACTTTCAGGCGGTTCACAGCGCTGTCAAAGCTATAGTCCGGACAGTCAGTATCGATGAGCCGAATGTAATGGTAGGGGTGGTGTGTGGGGTACTGCGCATAAATCCGGATCGTTTCCACCTCCCGTAGGACGCCTGCTGGCGTTTCGCGTGCCTCTGCCAGGACAGAGTAGGCCTCTGTCATTCTGGGAACTCCCAAACAGAGGCGGAGGCTTCGGGACTGAATATTGTTCAGGACGGGGCAAAGGAAAGTGACCAAGGAAAAGTGATTACAGCCAATCTCGAGGAGATGGCAACGGAGGGTGTTCCGATGGGGAAGGCGCTGTTGACAGTACAGGAGTTGGTGCCAGCTTCACGCCACAGACAGTGCAGTTTGAGGAACTTAACCGGCTTATTTTGTAGAGAAGCGAGGGAGTACGGCGATTGAGTGATAGGCGGTGGAAAAGGAATTCTTCTTTACGACTGCAGTGGCAAGCGACCACAAACTCCATCAATGGGTCTGTAGCAACGACAATGACGTGCCACCACGCGCCCAGTGCTCCAGCGCTTCGGAATTAAATCAGTTTTCGTCCAGACATTCACGGTGGTCGGATCCTTCTTCACTAGTCTGCTGGTTCGCTGCATTGGTGACCTAAACACCGACCATGAACACCGGCCACCCTCTGGGTGTCAGCTCCGCTTCTTCGAGCATTGCCCATTTCGCCATCCGTCTATTGCCTTTCTTCGCTCAACAGCCTCAGCTATGGTTTGTGCAATTGTAGCGTATCGTTACGGAAGGACAACACGACTGGCAGAGGAACAAATACTGAATGATTTATTTAACGCGGCTCCGCGCACTAGCGGTTGACTAGGGGATGTCGTGAAATGTCGTGAAAATGTGTGAAAGTGTCGGGAGAATGTCGTCAACGCGGAGAAATGCGAATTCGGACAATCTGCACTCGAATTCCTTGGACATCGCCTTGACGCCGACGGCATCAAACCCCTTCCCACCAAAGTCAAGGCTCTCATGGACTTCCCACCACCCCAGTCTTTGCGCCAACTTCGGCGATTTCTAGGCATCATTAACTATCACCAACGCTTCCTACCACCCTGCGCCACCATACTTCGCCCTTTGGAAGATATGCTCAGGCAGGCGGAGGGACCGTTTACATCAACTCCGGAGCGACAGACCGCCTTTGAGATAGCGAAGTCAAGCCTTGCCAACACTGGGCTCCTCGCTCACCCCGTTCATGACGCCCCCACGTCGTTGATGGTGGACGCCTCTGGTCACGCTATCGGCGCTGTTCTTCAGCAGAAAATCGCCGGTCGTTGGTGCCCTCTCGGTTTCTTCTCAAAGACGATCAACAGCGCCCAAGCAAAGTACAGCGCTTTCGGACGTGAGCTCCTAGCACCGTACTCGGCTGTGAAGTACTTCCGTCACACCCTGGAAGGCCGCCGCCTTACACTTCTGACAGACCACAAGCCGCTGGTGTTTGCGTTCGAAAGATCCAGCCGTCAAGTACTCGCCCCGCGAGATTCGTCACCTTGCTTTTCTATCCCAATTCACCACAGATATTTGCCTCATCAAAGGTTCGGATAACATCCCGGCCGACGCTCTCAGCCGCATAGAGCCCCTCTCCTCTTCCCTTGCTTTTTCCTTGGATTCCTGGCGCTGCTCCAGCAATCGGACACCGAACTTGTCACCTTACGTCGTTCGTCATCACCCCTGAAATTTGACGGTGTTGCGCTGCCTGGAGCCCCGTTTTCAGTTACTTGTGACACGTCCACCGGCACCCCACGCCCTTTCGTCCCTCACGACCTCCGTCGCCGTCTGTTCGATCAGCTACACAATCTCGCACACCCGGCTATTCGACGCACGCTGCGACTCATCGCAGCACGCTATGTTTGGCCGGGCATGAATACCGACGTTCGACGTTGGACACAATCCTGCATACCTTGCCAGCGCTGCAACATCCGTCGCCACACTGTCACACCTCTGTCGCGTTTTCTCCTTCCTGACCCCCGTTTTGATAAGTCCACATCGACATCGTGAGGCCCTTACCACCGGCCAACGGAATGCGCTATATCTTGACATGTGTAGACGGACTCACGCGCTGTCCTGAAACTATCCATCTAACTGATGCCACAGCTGAATCCGTCGCGTCCGCGTTTGTCTCAACGTGGATCAGTCGCTTTGGCGTCCCCTCAGAAGTCATAATCGACCGCGGACAGCAGTTTGAATCATCCCTTACGAAGATCTTTGGGTTCTCCCGTTTGCGGACAACCGCTTACCATCCCGCGACCAATGGCCTCGTCGAACGGTTCCACCGCACCCTCAAGGCTGCTTTGATGTGTCACGCCAATTCTACCGCATGGATATCCGCCCTACCCATCGCGCTCCTCGGCATTCGTAATGCCGTTCACTCCGAGTTGAGTTGTTTTTCAGCAAAACTTGTCTACGCGACAACTTTACGTCTTCCTGCGGAGTTCTACTGCTCCCCTCAGCACGACATCGCATCGCTTCCACTTGGCTACCTCACCCGTCTCCAAGAGACGTTCGCAAACTTACACCCTTCTCCAACACGTTCTACGCAACCACATCATTCCTACGTTGCCAAAGACCTGTCATCATCTTGCCATGTTTTCCTGAGGACAGACTCGCTTCGCAAGTCGCTCCAGCCGCCATACTCTGGCCCCCCACCTCGTCCTCAGCCGTTCCCCCAAAACCACCACCATTCACTCGCGACGAAGTTGTCTCGAACGACCGCCTCCGTCCTGCTCACGTCCTCAACCCTACAGTATCCGCTGTAACCCTCACTTCCTCTCGCACGCTCACCGCCCCCCATACCCAGGATAGACCACGGAAGACTATCACCTCGAGTGACCTACTCCAGTCCAACGGGGGGGGGGGGGGGGGCGCTTCCTTGTGAAACACCACGATGCACGCGGAACATCGCAGTATCCTCGTCAGTGGTACGCACTGTTAAAGATTGAAAACGAAGAGGAGAATGGGGGCGCGGGTCTCGCGCTTTGGTTACTCGCTTGTATGCTTGGCTACGAGATAGTATCTTCCAGTAAAATCAGTGCGCTGGTCATCGGGTCTGGTCTCCTTTTCTCTACATTTTATTTGATCCGTCGAGCCGGATATCATCGTCGATCCTGACATGAATTGAAACGAGAAGGCCCGAGGCATCATCCGCGCCGCCGTTATGAAGCCCATGCATCGGCTCGAAGCGCTCTCCAGTAATGATGAGCCCACGCTCCCCGAAGTCAAAGATACGGCGCGCCTCCTTGATCAGAAGTCTAAGGAGCTCAAGGAGCTCGACACATCCGTTCAAGCAGGGATAAGCGACGAGCAGTTCGAGGAAGATTTCACAGCGGCCAGTCGGTATCAGGACGCCATCTGCCTCGTTGTATCCAAGGCCCAACGTCTCATACGAAGCTCTACGGTTGCTCCCACAGCTCTACCCGATCAATGGCCGCAAACCGCACCTTCAGCAGCCACCGGTAACCGCCAGTCAGCCACGGTTCGGTCCGTCGCTCTTCCCAAGTTGCACGCGCCGGCATTTTCGGGCAAGGTGGGTGACTGGCAGGGATTTTGGGACCACTACCGGACAACGATTCATGAGTGCGCATCACTGCCAAATATAGTGAAGTTTAAATATATTTTCTCTTATCTGTCCGGACCTGCTAGGCGAGCCACCGAATGGATTGGGATTTCCGATTCCAATTACGATACGGCCATTAGTACACTGAAACAAAGATTCGGACGACAGGCAGCACTCGTAGACGCACACATCGACAAGCTCTTAAGACTTCATCCAGTAGCAGCTGGCAAAGACGTCGAGAAGCTGAGAGATCTCTACGACTCAATTAAGTTCAGAACAGGTTGTCTCAACAACCTCAGCGTTCCCCAATCAACCTACGCAGTGATACTACATCGCGTTGTGATGCGCTGCCTCCCTGAGGAACTGGACGTCGAATTTTGGCAACGGCAGATCGAGAGCTCTGAATCCATGGCCTCACCGTCTGTTACGAGCGACATCCTTACCGCTGAACTGATCAAAGCCGTCGAAGACGTAATGAAGTTTCTTCGCAGTCATATAGAAAGCCGAGAAGATTGCCTGCCTCGCCCATCGCTAGCACCCTGCACGGGAATCTTCAGATTGCTTCAGTGATGCTCCCCAGACTGCGCTGTCCTTAACAGCACGATTGACACCGACAAGCAGCCATCAACGGAGTTGCCCGCTGTGCAATAGCACTACCCATGGGATAACCGCACGGCAAGTCACGCTTCCTCCGTCTGAGAAGCGCAGGCTTCTCGCGGCCGATCACTGTTGTTTCAAATGCGGCTAACGAAACCATTTAGCACGGGAATGTCGATCGTCGAGATCACTCACATGCGTGACATGTCGTGGGCATCACCTTTCACTGCTTCACGACATTCAACCAAGCCGTCCTGAGCGATCTCCTGCTGCCATCAACACCGTCTATACCCCCGGCCCGGGATCGCAAATCCAGCACAGTACAGCAGAGGTTCACGCAAATACTGACAGTTCAGGCACGGCCAATGCACCGGTCACCACAGCAGCGTGCCTCCCACGAACTCAGTTTGTTTTGTTGCAAATTGCTGGAGCTTTCGTCATTGGAAACTGCGGCAGTAGTATTGTTCTGTACCCTTCGACACTGGTCACTGGGCCATCGTTCCTATATCCTTCAAGATATATATATCGCCACGCAGCTCGAATGCCCACTTCTTGGCACGGAGAGCATAACCGTAAACACCTTTTGGCGTAGCAAAACTCCAACAACGTACCATTCTCAGAGGGTAGCCTTGACACTCAGGAGCCAGTCCATCAACTTTCGAGGCAATAGAAGTTCCTGAAGTCTGTGCGGTTACCAATCACTCCTTGGACGCTACCATCTTGAACGAGATGAACGACCTTTGTCTGAACATCGCCGATGCAGGTCTCCCGCGGACCCCGTAGATGCAGTCATCAGCATTTTGGACGATGCATGGACGATGCATGCACGGCTTGCTGGACGATGGTAACTGGCAGCATTCAACGTCTCCGACGGCATCTCACACTTGTAGAAACTTGTTTCGGATGGGTGATTCACGGATCCTATCATCACTCCACATCTGCTCCGTCTACAGTAGTCACAGCACTCTCGCTGGCGTGCGGCCCAATAGAACACTGTGACGTCGACCCCGCTGAGGTGTGGAAGCTGGACAGTGTTGATATCACTGACCTCGTCGACGGGAAAACTCAGATTCACCCAGCTCAACAACAGTTCGAAGATTATGTCACGTTACAAGCAGACCGGTACCAGGTAGCACTCCTCACCAAGCCCTGTTGCTGTGGAATGTTGGCTGATAACCGCAGCATCGCACAGACGTGACTACGCTCACAGCTTCGGCGTCTTCGAGACCATCCGGATCTCGTAACGCAGTACCACGACACGATTTCCGAATATTTCATCGAAAGCCACGCAGAGAAAGCCCCGGACGTACCTCAGGAGAACCTCTGCTATCTTCCTCACCATGCTGTAATCCGGAAGCAGTGACAACAAATGTTCGCGTGGTATTCGACGCTTCGTCACACATCAATGGTGCCCCATCGTTAAACCAAGTACTGCATAAGGGGCGCAACATCAACACAAACTTACTGCTTCAGTTGGTGTCCTTCCGTTGTTATCCTACTATTGTCACCGCAGACATCCGGAAGGCGTACCTGCAGATCTTAATTCGTCCCGAAGACCGCGACAACTTGCGTTTTTTGTGGATACAAGACCTTCTAGCTGCAGAAAGCCTATGCCCCAGACCGAGGAGTCGAGAATGACGCGTGCCCCCTTTGGAGCCGCATCTAGTCCCTTCACCCTAGCCGCCACGCCCCGTGACCACTTCGATACTGTACAACATAAGTACCCAGCGGTTACAGGGCGCCTGCGACACGCCTTCTACGTAGACGACCTCATCGTAGGAGCCACATCAGAAGATGCATTTCAGATTTATCGTGAAGCAGTCACGATGCTGCAAGAAACCGGCATGGACCTCCGCAAGTGGTGCCCCAACTCGCCGACCCTCAGCCGTCTATTCTGCCAGGACGGCATCGCGTACGATACAGTGAGCATTCAGGAGACTGTTGAGGTCCTCGGGTTGCACTGGCATCGTCCCACCAACGAAGTTACGTTCACAATGAATGGCATCTCGTCATATCTCGCGAACCAGCTAGTTACGAAGCGGAGTATCTTTCACGGCGTGGCACGGATATTCGATCCGCTCGGATATCTCTCACCGTTGACAATACGAGCACGTTTATTCTTCCAGTCATTATGGATACGCGATGAGGGATGGGATGATGCATTGCAAGCCCCGCTCCTCATACAGTGGGCGCACCGGTGTTCCGAGCTACCGCTCTTAAGCTCTATACGTCTGCCGCGCTTTCTGACTTCATCGTTGACTTCATCGAAAGGCAACGACGAGATCCACGTGTTCGCTGACGCCAGCCCCCGAGCGTATGAAGCTACAATCTATCTACGCACTGTAAATCCACAGGAACAGTGGACCGCATCCATTCTCCTTGCCAAGGCACGTGTAGCACAGGTCAAGAGTGTTTCTCTTCCGCGCCTGGAACTCCTCCCGTGCCTCATCGCTGCGTGGCTGGCTGCGCATGCACGAAAGATGCCACTACTCTCTCCGCTGCGTGCAGAGTTCTGGACAGACTCCACCATCACACTCCACTGGATACAAGCGCACAGTCCCGGACACCGGTCTTCGTTCAAAACCGCGTGATCGAAATTTGCCGGTTTACAACCGACTCCGCATGGCAACATTGTAACGGCCCGGACAACCTAGCAGATCTCTTAACTCGCGGGGTTTCTGCTCATGGCCTCCAGCACCAGTCTCTCTGGTGGACCTCCATGGTTATCTCAGCCCTGCGATGATTGGCGTTCAGAGTGGTCCGATCGTCCTCCATCTCCACCAGCGAGCACTGAGGACGCTCCCCTTCCATCGATGTGCAACACTGCGTCTGCAGTACGTCCTCCGCCTGTGTTCAGCTTAGATCGTTACGGCACTCTCAGCCGAATGCTTCGAGTCACTGCATGGGTTGGCAGGTTCATCATGAACGCCCATCCCAGAAAATCACACAGCCGCGTCCTGTTAACTGCATCCGAGATCGTCGAAGCAGAGCTATACTGGATTCGGCAAGTCCAAGAGGAAGTCTTTCATGAAACCCTCGAAGTTCTTCGTCGTGCGGATCCACTGCCCCGCTCCTCACGACTCGAGTCACTGCAGCCTTTTCTGGACAGCGATTAGCGTGTCGGCGGTCGACTAGCCGAGCTTCTTGATCCAGACAGCTTGAAGCACCCCATCATCTTACCAAACACGCACCTGTTCACGCATCACACCGTGATGCACACACACATAGGCGCAGACTGCGGGGGTGGGGGGCTCTTGCCCCCCCCCCCGGAACATGAACTGGGGGGGCGACGCCTCCCCCGGGAAGTCCCGCTAAGAGATTGACACCAGCCTTTGGGGGATCAGCGCGCCCGGGTCAAAAGAGCGAAGAGGCACCAACCCCAAAAATGCATCTTGCAATTTGTAAAATATGTATCCGCCCACCATACTCATTATCACAGTAGAAGGTGAGGCGAAGAAACATAGAGGATGACACAACACATAGCCTGAATTTCGCCCAAAGCAATCAGATCAATGAAACGAAGCAGTCGAAAAGGCACCAGCAGCCAGTTTTCGGAACGCATATCCGTTGGGAGCGGGTTCAACTTCCGCTGCTCCATTTCATTGACCATATTCATTATATTGCGCACATTTCGGGTCAAACACCGAGGATTCAATGCATTTTGTTGCTTTTGCACTCAGTTTTCAAAGGCGTAATGCCTTCAGTTGTGCACGTTCACTGTTTACATTCTCTCTGTTTTTCTTCTTTTTTTCTGTTCTTCCTTCCTCTTATTTCTATACCAGTTCTGCATACATCATAGGATCCCGCCAGAATGTGTGATTCTTCAGCTTTAGTTTTGTGTTCTTCATTTTTCTTTTCCTTTTCTTTCCTTCTTTTCGTTTCCTTTTGCTTTCTTTCTTCTTTGCCTTTTTTGTCTTCCCCATTTCACTTTTTTTTTAATAACAAGCCGACATCCATCTGACTTACCTTTCCTTTCTTTTTTTTTTTCTTAATAAACATATGCCCCCCGCCAGAGTACTTACTTCGCGGCGCGCCCTTGCCCCCCGCCCCGGGAAAATGAAACTCTCCGCCTCTGCACACACATGTCCTCTTGTGCCACGCAGGGGTCCTGACGACCTCGCTTGACCTGCGCAGTCGATTTTGGATTCTGAAGGGGCGTCAGCCAGTGAAGTGTGTCATCGCCTGGTGCCTCGTATGCCGCCGCATGAAGCTCCGACCAGAGCACGCTCCATTCGCTCCACTTCCACGTGATCGTGTAACCGAATCCGGCCCATTCCATGTCATCGGCGTGGATTCCTGTGGCCCCCTTTATGTCAAGCAGGGTCCGACTGTCGCGAAGAGTTACATCACACATTTTACATGCGCCGTCACACGAGCCGTCCACCTGGAACTTCTTACGGACATGACCACTGCCTCGTTCCTCCTCGCCTTTCGGCGCTTTATCGCACGACGCGGTGTTCCATCAGTAGTCTATTCAGACAACGCCCGGACTTTTGAAAGAAGCGCCGGTATCCTCGCTCTCCTGCCCGCCGAAGACGTGCCAAACCTTGTCATCAACCTTCGCATCACCTGGTTAAATGTTCCCTACGCACCTTGGTGGGGCGGGTGGTGGGAGCGGATGGTTCGGACCATGAAAAGCGCACTGAAGGTCTCACTTGGACGAAAGCGTCAGACCTTTGAAGGGCTTACCACGTTGCTGCACGAAATTGAAGCGGTGATAAATAGTAGGCCTCTAACCGGTGTGAGTTCTGATCCCAATGACGCCACCAATTACGGCTTCCCACTTTTTAACTGGCAGCAGATCAGCCAAGCTCTCAGCAACCGCCCAGGAGGACCGGGTTGGGACGACGAAGCTGCACAGGCTTAGAAAAGGGCGGCTACAAGCTACCGCGATGTTTTGGCGGCGATGGAAGATGTATACATGGGCGATGGGCGATGTATACATAATGTAAGATATTGTTGCCCCAGCAAATTTGTTAAATGTTTTAAATGCATGCAAGTGCATTTCTAGAGGTGCATCTATTGAGGAGCAGAATTGGTGGACACCCCGATTTAGTTCACGAAAGTGGCACCACGTGGCGTATCCACCTTCAACTCTCCCTCATGTTATTTCCCCCCCCCCCTTTCTTCCTATCCTTTCCCTCGTGCTCTTCGATACCCCGTCGGTAATCCCGTTGCCATACACAGGGTGCAAAACGGAGAGTTGCCTTAGGACGCTTTTACTCTTGACGGGACGGCTTGAGCACGTGCACCGGCGTTCCCTTGAAAAATCACTGCGTCGGCTTCGGTCAAGAACGAATGCCAATTTTTATTCCAGGTATTGTTCAAACATTGTCCTGCAATATATCAGAAGCTGGTGCCATAATTTTAGTGGCGCGCTCGCGCAATAAGCGTCCAAAGTACGCAAATTTTGTGATACGCCTTTCCGAAAATGGGCAGAAAAAGACGTACAAGCGTCGCCCCCCTTAACCGTAGCACGAGAGCGCGTGGCCTGCTTGCATGCCAGCGCCGCCTTGTGTCGATGATGGGGCGTGCTGGGGTGGATACTTTGGGGCCCTGGTGCACAAGCGCCCCCTCTCGACAGGGGCACGGCAAGCACGCACGGATCACCTACTCGGTTAGCTATCTGCAGACACTTCAGCGATAAGAAAATCAGTATACGAGCAAAAATATCAGTGTTTCTTTGGCGTATTTGCATCCACACAAACACGTTACCAAATCTTTCCTCAGCAGCATGAAACAAAAACAAAAAAATTCTGTGATAACACATATCATAGTGAACAGAACGCTCAGAGCAAACGTGGGTGAGCCTAGAGTGTTTGCATATGTCTCAAACTTATTTCAGAATATTGTGCCCCTCAAGCTCGCCCTTCCGCAAACCGGCATTTAGATAAAGCCTGGTAGATAACGCACACGCGCGGTTATTGTGCCTGTTTTGCGAGGGCGTACGGTGATACTATACAGCAGGTGATCCATTCGTACCATGCCGATTACACTGAGCTCAACCGATCGAGAGGAAACGCTCATGTACCATGGCCTTAGAGCCTCCACCCCAGCATCGACGCAAGGCGGCGCTGGCATGCCAGCAGGCTACGCGCTCCCGCGCTACGGTTAAGGGTGGCGACGCCTGTACACCTGTAACACTCCTGTTGGACACAAAAGAAACGAAATTGGCACCACTGTAAAGAGCTTTAAATGGCGAATACACCTGTGTTTATATCGCGTTCCTGTGATGAATCGGTCACGTAGGAGAGGGGCTCGAAAATGAGTCAGTTTCGCGATCTGTTGCGACTTTCAGATTAAAAAAACAAAAACAAAAAACTGCTGCTGCTATAGCGAAACCAAGTAGTCCGGTGGTTACCCACCATGCCTACGTTGCATAGAAAAAGTTGTGGTGTTCTGCGACGCGTCGTTGGCTGCAGGGAAATCTGCGAAATCGCCTGCGCTGCCGCCCCTCTTCCTCGCGAATGGCTTTGACCCCGAAAGTCAAACTGGGTAATTTTTCATCATTCACCAACGTCTACCGAATATATATATATATATATATATATACTTTTTTTTTTTAATCGAATCGGAGACCCAGAGGTTCTGTGCTTGTTTGAATTTCGGTGGAATTAGGTACAGGAGTACTGTATATGCTTTTCCGGAGTATGTGCAATTCAGGAAATGCAAATTGATTGCCTTGTGTGTACATGTTACGTAAAGCTGTGAGAAATCACAGAGCTGCGCGGGTTGTATTCCATTATGCCCAAGATTCGCGGACACAAACTTAAAGCGTGCTTCGTCTGCATTACACCCATAGACGCAATGCAAAAGAAACGTATTATTTCATTTTGGCGGAAAACGTCGACACTTTTCACTCGAGCCACACTGGGTCCTGTGAGATTCATATACAAGGAACTACGCCGAAAAAGAATTACCTATATACCTATAAAGGCTTTTGTTGTTTTGTTTTGTTGTGTTGTTTGTTAAAGGCTTTTGTTGTTTGTGTTTGAAATCTTACACATTGTACTCTCTGGGGCAGAAGTAAAATTCGCGCTCCATCGTGATTTCACAGTTTTATACATCAAAAGCTATCCACTTTAGGTAATTTGTCAGTGCAGTTTCGCAATTAGGGGGACCATATTTGCAGTCTAACGTGAATCTATATAGGTTATGTAGCGAGCCAGTTTTGTTCGCGAGGGCATGAAAGTGCGACTAAAATGTGAGACATCACACCTAAAGGCACTTCCGCATGTAGGAGAGCCAACTATGCGTAAATGGGAGGAGGAATGAAACACGAAATGGAGGTGAATTATCAGAGTTCAGCGCGCATTCTTCTCTGATAATGAGCACCGGAAGACGGAGTTGATATTGGTATTGGCATCTACAAAATAAGGGTGTGCTTTTACACCCAACGAGACTGGAGAACATTTATGGTGACCTCTGCTTTAAAAAAAGAAAAGACAACGCTGCAGATACTGTGTTCCTCTAAGGTCTCCGTACCGGGAAATCGAACGCTCTCTTCTTCTTCGTATTAATTTTTTTATTGCATTGTACTTGTGGCGGTAAAAAGATGTACAGAAATACTTATGGCTGCAGTGTATCGTTATTGCCAAGTGATCTGTCCGCCGATGATTCATTTGAAACTTTACCTTATCCGTGACCGTTATGTTTTTTTGCGTGTACATAATGTATGCTCATTTTTATGTTCCTCGCTTTTTCTTAATTTTTCCGCGTAGCACCACGGGAAAACTTGGTTGCAACCAGTCTTAAATAAATTTGATAGGTACCTTAAGAGGCCATACCGGTCGGGGAGCAACTCCGATTCACGATTTTCCCGATTCTAGATGGCGCCACGTTCGCCGTCCTTATCACGCCGTTCGCCTCCGACTCCCGAAATAATCCCCATTGTGCATGGTTGACCTCGCAAGTTTAAGGCGGCCCGCGCCCTCTGCGCTGTTTCTCGAGAGGTAAAGTGTCGGGCTTTGCCACGAAAGGTCCGCAGTTCGATTCGAGACATTCACGTGTTTTTGCTTGTCTCCTATTGCTACATGAGTACTTTATTTTTATTTTTTTGTTCTTATATATTTATGCTACAATTATTGTTTTCACAAGTCACTACAGCCTGTACTGACTGATTATGGAATGCTCTTCGTATTGTTTTACTAGTGCATACTTACTGTATGCCGAGTTGCCGACGTACAAGTGTGATCCGATAGTACGGATGCCGGTATCTCGGAGGCTCTCAGTTGGATCTACCAGCGGCTATAAATTAGGCTATAAACATTGCCTACACACAGCGCTTACAATGCCAGTCTGGAGAATCTAGTGCTCGAAACGGTATTCCCTTTTTTTTTTTTTTGCGCTCGCTTACATAATAATAATAATAATAATAATAATAATAATAATAATAATACCTTTATTAATGTGCCCAAGAACAGCCGAAGCCTTGGTGTTGGCGCACGCACATAATGCAGTATTTACAAATATATACATACATACATATACAGATTAGGCGAAACATAATATAAAAAAATTAAGGAAGAGGAGCGTAAAGGGAAGATATTCACAGTGATACATACAATACAGACATGGATATATACAGTACATAATAGAAAAAAAAAAACACTGTACAACTTCATGTATTAGTGAGTGAACGCAAGAGGAGAGTTTTAAAAACGTTTGAATGCGAGGTAAAGATATCAACAGAGGGGTGAATTACGTTTGTCATTAGTTGAATACGTACGATCGGATTTGCAGGCATATGGTGGGATAAGTACAATATATTCGTATATAATAATATATAATAATTCGTATATAATAATAATAATAATAATAATAATAATAATAATAATAATACCTTTATTAATGTGCCCAAGAACAGCCGAAGCCTTGGTGTTGGCGCACGCAGACAATGCAGTATTTACAAATATATACACACACATACATACATATACAGATTAGGCGAAACATAACATAACATATTCAGGAAGAGGAGCGTAACCGGAAGACATTCATAGTGATATATACAATACAGACATGGAGATATACCGTACATATAGTACTAAAAGGGGAAAAAAACTGTACAACTTCATGTGTTAGTGAGTGAACGCAAGAGGAGAGTTTTAAAAACGTTTGAATGGGAGGTAAAGATATCAACAGAGGGGTGAATTACGTTTGTCATTTGTTGAATACGTACGATCGGATTTGCAGGCATATGGTGGGATAAGTACAATATATTCGTGTGTCGGGTTATATTGACAGGTACGGCTATATGAAGCTGATGTAATAGAGATGGTGTATCTAGAAAACTGTGTAAGATCTTATAACAGAGCATAATAATAATAATAATAATAATAATAATAATAATAATAATAATAATAATAATTTTACTCAAGAAAGCAAACTACAAATATAATAAAACAGGCCCGTCTAAGCCGAAAGGCTTGTGGCACTCGCCCTGAAGCAGCCAGCGGCATACAGTTTGACAGTATATGAACATATAAAGGTACTACATCCTAAGATAAAGTTGCCGTAGCGCTTTTTTTAGTTTGTACTTCGATTCCAAAGAAAAACTGTCGAAGGGGAGCTCATTAAAGTTACGAGGTACATAGCATTGCCTGCGACAAAGTTCATATTTTCTGTGTGAGAAATGCACAGCAAAGTTAACCCGCCAGCGTCTAGAAGAGCAGCATTCGCTAACCGGGGTCCTATATGAGGGGTCCCAAAAATGTTTTTACAACATGCAATTTACCTTGATAATAACCCTATTATTCATGCAAAAATGACATTTTGATATGTATATTTCTGGTAAGTAAGCATTATCAACTATCTAAATTCATTTACAAGGCGTTGGTGCAAAAGACTTTTCAAAATTTCCGTCGTAGAACAGACTTCTTATTATTAACCGAAAACTTCAGTAACATATTTGAAAGGCTCCTTTCCTCCATGTTCTCCCTTCTTTTTCTTTTACCTTACACCCGCTCAGAAAAATGATGTCAGTCGACAACCCCAGTGACAGGGGACTCCTTTTCTTCTGGTGTACAAGGTTGCAAAACCGTACAAAGGCGGTGAAGGGCAATAAAGGCTTCGGATCTACACACGGAAACCAACCAAAAAAGATATGGGAAGGTCGAGCGGCAAGGCGTCACATTTTCCTGAACGCCAAGAGGAACGATTCGACAAAAAATAAAAGGACAATTGCAGAAAAATAATAACTATGGTCACCTGAGAACATAACAGGTTCTTGTTTGAGTGTGGCAAAAAAGTACAGTTCGGCGTCCTTATTATGTGGGACAGGATAACATATGCCTTCCTTTCTTTTTTTAGAAGAATTTCTGAAGCGTAAATTTTTACTCCAGATTTCGTTGTGTTGAATGCTGAGGTCTCAGTTAATTCAATCTAAACTTGAAAACGTGAAATTTCGTCGTGGAAAAGCTGAAGAACTGGACACCATGTGAGCCAAATTTATGCGTATTTTAGAAAAATCACTATTCTTGAAGGGCAACACAGATGCAATTACAAAATTGGGGTTTCCAGAGATGAATATGAGCGCTAGTTGCCAAATCAAGGAATGATCACGGAGAAGTCGTTTCATATAATCAAAGCTCGCCCGAGATGCCAGATTTTCTTGGGAACCGGAAAAAATGTTCCCGGAAAAAATGTCCCAGGAAAAAATGTTCCCGAAAGAAATGTCCCCTGGAAAATATGTCCCCCGGAAAAAATGTCCCCTCGAGAAACATCCACTCTTGGTACGCGTGGAATTTTTGCGAAATCCCCGGTTGTGATATTGCAGGTCTTGAAGTCCTCCGGCTCAAAATAAATACTAAAATTCCTAACCACTTACTAAGGGTTTTTACTTTGAAAGCTCGACCTAATTTCACTTACGATTTCTCGTAGGGAATACACCGCAATCAATTTCACGTTCGTTGATACAAAGTGACACGGGTTCGAATCCTGTAACCAGGTGTGCTCTCTGAGGTTTTCCCTGGGTTTTCCGTCGGACTTTCCTGATGAATGTCGGCTCACTTAGCCCTGAAGTCGGCCCAGGACGCATACTAACCCCCTGTCACCCTCCCTCCTGCTGTCCTCTGTCCACGCCTGTACACCGCGTACAGCAATGGTTGCTTCGCAGCGCTAACACGGAAAAACATTTTCTCTGCTAATTAGCACAAATGTGAAGTGTCACAGAAAGTAGTACGCCGTCCAGTTTCAACAAATCAGGAGAGGAGACGTCATTCGGATTTACCAGGAGCATGTAAAGTTCTTTTTTAGAGGTGTGCAGATCGACGTGCACGGTGATGTGTAAAGAGGAAAATAAAATGCGGGGGGAAAGCAACAAAATTGACAGACAAAAATATATTTCAATATGTCTAGCGGTATCACATCTCGGGAGCCCCATGACTGTACAGGCCGCATTGTTGCAAGACACAATGGAGTAAATTCACCAAAACTGACGCACAGCGACTACCTAGGCAAAGAAATGCTATGTGTGAATAGTCATTTTAAAATGAAATTGAATACGAATAAATTAAGTGACTCGTTGAATAACCGTAATTGGATACATATACAACATATATTGGAATACAAACATGTACGGTACGTATATGTATGCGTAAGTATAGCGCTTACTCTTTTTTTTTTTTTTTTTTGTTCTCCTGGTGCCGGGTCTCTTCAAATATATTCAGTTTAGTAGAAGCATCAATTCGATTTGGAATTCGAACATTGAATTCGATATTTGATTAGGAAATGGAATAGGATATATGATTACTCGCTTCGGTGCTCAAAAATCCAAACATTCACACCGTCCTATATAGTAAAAAGTCAACGTCCGAAGTCAACCAGTCCACGCGCACCAAAAGTGAATTTTCCTCGGGGGACATTTTTTCCGGGGACGTTTCTTCCAGGGAACATTTCTTCTGGGGACAATTTTTCCGGGGGCATTTCTTCCGAGGACATTTTTTTTCGGGGACATTTCCTCCTGGACCCGATTTTCTTCCCCGGAAAAATATGTCCCCAGGCAGAACCGTCCCCAAGGAAAAATGTCCCCCGGAGAAATCGTCTCCGCAAGAACGAAAGCCGTTTGATCGAACGCGGGACATTTGGTCGAAAGTCATTTGATCGAACACCGTTTGATCGAAACGGCAGCGGTCGTTTGATTGATTTTTTTATTGCTTCGTTTGGAGCAGATGCATACTCTAAACAAGATTGAACTAAAGTTTTATATGGCTGTTAATACAATATCTGTATTTTATACTATGGCGAAATTTCCTTCGTAGCATTCAGACTTCGAGTGCCTTTCGTGCACATATCACTATCCCATTTCGGATCCCAGCAATGAAAAGGGTGCCCAGAAGAAGCACAGACTATTGGCTGCTCCCAACTTGAAGACATTTTCTTCGGTATGTGTCCTACAGCTACGGGGGATGCTTCCGCATTGTTCTATTCACTTCAATTAAGTTTTATTCAATTTTATTTCCTTTCGGATGGGAGAGAGTAAAAAGCCAGAAGGCTGTGCTGTTCGTGAATGACTAATAAAACCTTTCTGCAAATGACCAGTGGTCTCCCCTCTTTAGCTGAAAAAAAAAAGCAAGAAACAAACAAAAAAGGAGAGGACACTGATTGCCTCATGCTCCATATGTTCGAATCAAAAGTTACAGAAAAAGAGGTGCTAAGGACACGCTGCGAGCTTCGAACTCCCTTTGAAAAAACGTCTTTCGAACAAACGGCGTCGATCAACCGGCCTTCGATCGAACGGCTTGCGACGAAGCGGTCTTCGATCAAACACCCTCTCCAAACAGCTTAGGATTTCGGAATAACTCCTTGAACTCAATCTTTATGTATAAATGGACAAGATAAAATGAAAGGAACTTGACGCGCGACGAGGTCTTGGAGCACGATTTCCGTCTCTTAACGCTCTGATTATTACCCGGGAACTTCAGTACTATATTTTTAGACACTCCTTGATTTTCACAGGGTACTTCACATTACACCAGACCTTTCGTTCAGCGTAGACACTAGTTCAGCGGAGAATCCCCAGTGACCCGGAGCTTTTTCTTATCTTCCTCAGAAGGCCTCCGTTTGTTCGCCGTCCAAAGACAGACGGGTACAGGTTTTGGGTCATCCAACGTGCAACTAGCAAGGATTGTCCAAAGATGGAAAATCCAGGGAACCGGTCTCGAAAAATTGGCCGTATCTCAAAATAACGTGATCGAAGTCCCCATTGAAAAATAAACTACTGTAAATAAATGTTATCTGGCTGTTTCTGCGCCGAAACTGCCAAAGCCCACTTAGACGAACCTGAACATGACAATGCAAACACCGAACTTTTACTAACCTAATAATCAACTAACTAACGTGCTGTTCCGTCGCATCCGTTTCATTTATCTCCTATTTCTTAATTTTATTTATTTATTATATTATATTTATATTTATATATTTATTATATTATATTTATATTTATATATTTATTATATTATATTTATATTTATATATTTATTATATTATATTTATATATATATTATGTATTTTTGGAATAGCAAGCCGACGTCCCGTTTGGCTGACCTTTAGCCAGTTTTTTTTTTTCCTTTTCGTCTAATAAATATATCCCCCTCCCCCGTCGCTGTCGTTGGTTTTCCTTGCTACGCGAACGTGAATTTGGGTTCCGGAAAATACTGTTGCTCATTGCGTGGGCGGAAATAATTGTGCGTCGGCCGCTTGATCGATTTTTCTTATTGGTCCACGTGGAGCGTTCATGAAAAAAAAGAGAAAATAATAAAGGTAAAAATAAAAATGAATCGATCAATAAAAGAAAGAAAGAGAAACAACAAATAAAGCTGCAGTTCTAAGTACCGTTATCCTAAGAAACATTTATCTGTGTGTAATCCGCTTGCTGGCTGTTTCAACATTACGAACATTACAGGGCAGTCCTGTTGAACGTTACTGGAATGTTTGTGAAGTCGGCCTTCCACTAACCGTAAATACGAGAGATTCTCGTCAGCCTTATGAGACAGTTGACTGAGTAAGCACAAACCCGAGACGGCAAAATCGAGCAAATTGACGTTTCATGTCAAGCTAATAAACTCATCTCACCGACAAAAGAAGAGGTTTATTGGTCTCGGTGGTCTCTTACACGGGCCGCGACAATGCTGGCTCGTCTACCCATCGTCCCCCCCCCCCCCCCGACAATGCTGGCTGACGATAATCCCTTTACGAGCAGCTAAGTAAGCTTTTGTTCTGGTCTCCAAGGCCATGCCCTAAGCCCGCTGTCCATGAAAGTAAAGAGGAGAGAGGGAGCACTGCAGTGCGCGTGCGCGTGCGCGCCGCATGGTCGGCGGATGGATACGGTCAAAATGTTCCGCGCGGTTTTTCCTGTGCTAGGGCTAGATGGCGACACAGAATGACGCGGTTTACGGGGCTTTGAGACGGTATTTATCTGCACTCACTTTTCATGCTTTTTTATAAAAACGGAAAGTGGTACACATATAAATTTGATGTCTATCGATTCCTGAAATAATTCCAGAGAAAGTAAATGGAAAGTTTTTTCGAAATGGCTATAGAAGTTTAATAAAACCTGTTCAAAGAGGGATAAAAATTGTGTATTTTTTTCGCATTCGTGACGTCGCCGTAAAATACATACGACATATATGAGAAATCCTGTAGCGAATTAATTTCATCTCGTCTTCCTGTTTATGATGAAAGCACCCGCGTCAAAATCTGCGCGGCGGTTACCGAGAGAAAGCATAAAAACTGTTCCATAGGAAATACATTGGGACGGAGGGCTGGTATGACCTCTTAATGGCTGTGAGCTCGTATATTTTGCTAACGACGTTATATACCTCTATTTAGGAGAAGCGAATGGAAGGCAATTGTTCTTTTTCTTCGTGTGTACACTTTTCTCGGCAACAGCATGCTTAAATTGTGCATGGCCGAGCCGTTGCGCCAGCGCACTTCAGCAGCGTCATTCACGAACAAAATGTAAATGGCATCTAAGCATCATATGCATCTATGGTCAACTCACTTAAGTACATCGAATATCACTGGGACCTGGCGCATATAAACGTGTTATGTAAATGTTTACTTTACTTCAAGCTGATCATGGCGACTTACCTGTGCAGAAACTTGACAATACAGTGACCGAAACGCGTTTTTCGATCCTTCGTTTAAGCAAATGCTCGCAGATATGCATCGTTCTGTGCTACTGCCTGCTTACTTGTTTTGTGTTTTGCGCGTGAAATAGTGCACCCCAGGCGATTTTTGCAAACACTGGACGTGACGTTGTGTTTCGTCTTTGAGAAAGTACTGTCAATGGCTTATGATAACGTTACCCCATTATTACCATCATCATGGCGATATGCCAGCCTCCCTACTTTTTTTTTTACATCTTACACGTTTCTTACGATATTTGCATATAACATTGTTCCACCTTTGTGACGGGGTAAATGAGCTTGAAGTTGAAATTTTTTAAATATCTCTACCTTCTAACGCCATTTTTCACTGACATATTTATTTGCGTGGTGAACCTGGCTTCTATAGCACAACAGCGTACTAAACGTTAATTCGCAGCCATTTAACATGACCAACTAGAACGAAGTCATGTAAGAATGACTTAAATCGAATCAATATCAGAGATTTAAATCAAGTCTGCATTATAACTCAAGTAACTGACTCGTATTCCAAAGAAATCATTGTTAAATGCAATAGGAAAGTCAGAAATCTAAATGAAAGCTTTAACCGTAATTATAATCTGTGGTTCTTGGTAACGTAACGTATTTGTTTTAGTAATTGTTCTGTGACATAATGTGAGCCGACATTTGGTGCGTTCTCAAGTTTTGTCCGCGTAAAATGCGAGGCTGGGTCGACATTCGGTCAAGCCGTTCTTGCGGACTGCTCACGTCATAACAGGCAAGCGAGGAGGGTGAGAAGAAGGACAATGGGCACAGTAGAGTGGAGAACGCTGAGAAAGGAAAACCTTTAATACAAGGAACGCAGAAAAACGGCGCAAAGGCCGATCCAGTGTCGGACCAGTTCACTACCATATCGGCCAAAGGCGCACTTCCTCGCACACCCGCTCGACCAATATGCTGCCACGTCCACCATGCAGATCGTTCGCTAATAATGGCACACCTTCGCAGTTTGAAATGAATAACTATTAAGGAATAAGAAGAGGGGGGATCTTCTGTTACCCATGATTATGTACCTCCTATCTGTTGTTCTTTTCCCGGCTCCGAAAAACTACTTTAGAAATTTAGAAGTACCACGCTACGTCGCGCTTCGGCGTATCCAATCCGCCGCCTTGCTAGTTTTCCAAATACATTTTGAACAAATTCGGGCGCGTTTTGTTATTCAACTCTGGCAACTCCGCGTATGGTGGGCTAGAAATATGGGTGTGCCAATCGGCCTATCCAATGCATGGGGAAGGGGGGGTCCCTCAAATGAAGGATAGACCGAGTCGTCGCTCGCAGCGAACCATGCGGATTCGCAACGAACTACAAAGGAAAACTAAGGCTGCGTTCCAATACCTCGCGCCCGCGAAGGCGCCTGAGTAGGCAGCTGAGTAGACCCCTTTGTTTGTCACTATTGGAACAGGCTTGCCTAGCCGAGGCGCCTGTGGCGCCATCTCGTCGCTCACGCAAGAAATGCGTACGGCGCAGGACTCTAATGCGCTAAGTTTGTAGGACATCGTGCATAAACTTTCACCTTCACAACTAAACATGTGTTGCAACTCTCTACGCAGTTTCAAAAACATACCACTATGTGCAACTTTACATTTAAAGCCAGCAGAAACAGCGGGCACGCTGGTACCGTGAACGCGCGTCTCCATCCCGGCTGTCAGATGGTCAGGCGTATAACTAGACTGCATCGATGCGCACTAGGCGGTAGCCGACTGAATAGCGGACTTGGCGAGATTTGGAACCGGCACTTCCGGTTAGACCGCTAGGCAGTCGACTAACCGGGGTATTGGAACGCAGCCTAAGTCTCCGCCTGTGTCTCCGTGTAAGCAATAAAACATTTTTGATGTCGAAGCTTTCTTCAGCGGCAACTGTTCCTTCTGCTTGCATTTATGGTTGACAATTAGGGGACAGTACGTCGAAGTCGTCACGTGACAACGGCAGACGGGTGTGCCTAATGGCACACACCTGAACGTCTCGATGTGATAACGCATGCCATGCTGTGGATGTTCGTTTGTCACCTTATCAGTAAAGCGCGTGGGCGTGTACATGCTTTGATTCCCAAGTTCGGTGAACAAGAAAATAAATAAGAAAAAAAAAACGCTATCTCGTCTACTTCTTGCTTCGACAAACGTAAAATGAAGGAGTTCTCGTGGAATAATATTCCACTGGTGAAAATATTTCTAACATAGAGTGAAATCAGTAGACAGCTGAATGGTTCCTGTTGTGGTTTCGCAGTGTACTAAGTGCCACAATAGATTTTGTTCGTCAGTTTGTGATACTATACGAGCGACTCGAAAGTATCGTCGATTCGCCTATCTTCACCTGCTGATAATCTTTGTCACAGTTTTGCGGCGTTTCGTATGAAACCTGTCCGTCCTGCCGTAAATCATAGGTCGCAAGACATGCCACTGGCTGCGTTCCAGAACTCACCCGGGTCGACCCGAGAGTAGGGAGTAGCTACTCTCTGCGTTCCAAAACGTACTCGCTGACGTCGCAACCCCCGTTCCAAAAGCGGGTTGCCTACTCGAGAGTAGCTACCCGAGGTCGACTCGCTCTACCCCCTATCAGACGGGGGTAGGTAAGAGTAGTGACGTCAGAGCTGTCGAATGCATTGAAATCTACGGTCGTCTGCTTTTGCTGCTGCTGGTCTCGGCAGCATCATAGCGGACCCAGGAAAGTTCCAGTGCGAATTTTGCGACCTGATGTTTTCTTCAGAGCAACATTAACGGAACCATACATAAAACACACATCAGATTGTTGTATGTGAAGGTCGAAACTTGTTTCTGTGCGTTTCAGAGCTAGCTGCGGACGAGAACAGCGCTACCCTTTCTCGGAACGTGCGGCAAATACCCCTAATTCGTGGCGTGAATGCTTTACGAACCCACGCAGATGTCCCCATACCGAAGTCAACAGCGTCACACTAAAGCGAAGCAGCGGACAGCGGTTCTTATGTCGCTGGGCCCAAATGTCAATGTCGTCTGCTGTCGCCATGTTGAGAATCGTACTCGCGCCCGTTCCACAACCTACCCGAGGGTTACCCTACTCCCATGGTCACGTGGTACAACTCTGTCACGTGACCAACTCCTACTCGAGGGTTAGTTGTGGAACGCACCCACTGTCGTCATATGGTAGTGTGTCAATGCTTGATAGAATAGATTGCTGTATAGAGTTTCTTGTTTCGTCGGGCTGCCTCAGTTCAAAAGCAAACAAATAAAAAAGCAGCGAAGGCCAGCCGCGGTGATACCTGCAACAAAACAACTGATAACGAGTGACTCGTGTCCTTGTTTGTCCGTGTCGCATCCCAAGCACTGACATTCCCACACCAGCGCTCTTGGACAAACTGTAGTGGAACATCACGTGACTTAGGAAAATCCGCCAGAGCGCGGCCCTATCGCGGACTTCAGCGTCCCTGGAGCATCCTTCATTTTTGGGTACCTGAAAAACTTGCCGATTGGCACACCCGTATTTCTAGCCCACCATACTCCGACTGACTGGAAGTGGGCGAAAAGTAGCAAGGGTAGCGGAAATGAGACCATAGCTCTGCGGCAAAAATTAGCCAGGATTAATCCTGGTAACAACCCTTCTCGACTGTGCTCCGAAGGAGGGTAAGCTAGGGTTGTGACGTCACAACAAATGCGCGTGTTGCCTTGTTGTCTGCTACACACAACAGTTGGCCCTCTTTTGCTTGGTCATAACGGAGTTTTAAATGCTTTTCGTCTAGAGTTAGCTTAGGAAAATTTTCCACTGTTATCTCTGTTACCTACGGGAAGATTAATACCAAGATAGAAGGTTGAATCAGAATTGTGAGCACTTTCAAAGCGTGCACAGCGTACCAGTGTCTGCATTAAATAGGCTATTTTTTAATAAAGTGGAATAGCAAGTAGTTTGCATTATTGTAGGAAGCTTATACAGCCCGTTGGTTCTTATTCATAGGGCATGACTATTTTTTAGGGTCGCGATATTCCCGGTTGCGAAATTCCTCATCTCACAAACATTCACTGCCTTCAAACATAGATAATGCTCGATTGCTTCGTAAGATGGCATTCCGATTATAAAAAGCGCAGAGCCACTGCCCTGAAAAAGCGGATAGTGCTGATTAACTTCTTAGCTTCACGAGTGTTCGATATCTGTCGATGTTGTTTTAGCGAATAGACCTGTTTCTCTGGGCAAGGTGGCGCGAGTGAGCAGCAACGTCAGCGCCCCAAATTATGCAACACGCAGTTTAGCAGACGACGCGACACTTTCAAATACACGGTCTCGAGTTGTTCGCACTTTTGAAGAAGCACCGCTTTTTCTGGGTATTTCTTACATGTTTTGTAGCTTTCATTGGCACCATACCGTTTGAAACACCATGCAAAACCCGCTAATGTAACCACCGACTGTTGGGATCCGTGGCCGTCTGGGCCCGAAATGGCGCTGTGCAAACTTCACTGCAACAGCCCTATGAAAGCCACATTTTAACACCGTTATGCTTTGCAGGACGGACGCGCAGGCACAGCACGTTCGTTAGCTTCTTATCAGATTAGTTCAAGTTGGGTGTTTGCATTTTCTATCCAGGTTAGTCTGAGTTCGCTGTTCACAATTTCCCTGGCGTGACCGCACTTTCGGCGGCCTACTTTCAATATGAGGACCACAAAACATTTATGTCCAGCAGTTCAACAGAGATCTCGACCACTGGCTTTCTCTAGCGGACCAGGTAAATATTTATATAATTATTGCAGAAGTGTTGCACTCCGTTACAGAATGAAGGTCATGTTGTGTGAAACACATAAAAATTATCTTGCATCGCGGATTTCTTCAAAGTAATCCGCCATGTGGGCTTAGGAGGCGAAGACACATCGGCGGCACAGTCTGTTGCCGGCGAGACCATACCCTCCCCTCCCCCCACAACAGTGCCCTGACCTAAACTGGACTAACCTCACGGAGGTGCGCTAACCTGACCTAACTTGACGCTTCCTGGATTTCACAAGGTGGCAATCTCACGACTATGTTGTGATTAGGAAGGACAGGTCATCCCGAGGAGGGGGTGTTGCACTGTTGGTTAAGAAAAATTTAGAATTTATTGTCCTCCCTCCTACTAGTCTAGAAAGTGCTTGGTGTAAATTAAACACAGCAATTGGAAATGTAATTATAGGAGTTGTTTATAGGCCCCCTAACGCCGCTCCATCTGTGTTAGAGACGCTCAATGACTACCTAAGTGACTTAATCAAAAATAATCAGAAGATAATTGTGTGCGGTGATTTTAACCTGGAAGGTGTAGACTGGAATAACCTTACCAGAGGGACTTGTAGGGACAGACACAGTGCTGATGTATTAATTGACATTGCTTTCAAACATAATCTGCAACAAGTAGTGTCTGACCCTACGAGAGTTACATCAGCCACATCTTCCTTGCTTGACCTGATGTTCGTTAATCCAACCATGATGGATTTCCGATGTGACATTATCGAAGGCATATCTGATCACAAGGCTGTCCTGCTTAATTGTTCTTTGGTATTACATAGGAGGCCAGATAAGTATGTAACTTTTCATGATTTTGGAACAGCCGACGACACTGCAATTATTGACCATCTAGCCTTAGAATTTGACAGATTTTCTACAATGGTAGTTGTACTCGACAGCGATGAGGTTTGGTCGATATTCATTGGTATAGTGAAGTTCTGTTTGCAGTCTTATGTTCCTTTGAAGAGGAAGCGAACAGGCAGAAGGAGGCCATGGGTTACGCGTGAGATTATCCATCTTAAGCGTCGCATAAATAGGCGTACTAAAAGGGGTCACGCTGATACCGTAGTTATACGAGAGCTGAGGAAAAAGCTCCGCAACACGCTTAGGGCTAATAGACATACATTCCTTAACAGTACCTTGCGGGACTTTATGGTTAGTTCCCCACAAAAGTTCTGGCGTTATCTCACTCCTAACAGGAGAAGCATGAATCAAATACCTGCGAGTAGGACCCTCACTGCAGATTCCTTCAATGACCACTTCGTCTCAGTGTACTCTGTTGACGACAACAGTAGCCCATCGCATGTCAACGACAAAGAAATCCCTCAAATCCCTGATGTGTCTTTTAATTCGCCTGGTATTTTGTCCCTCCTGCTCAGCCTAGATACGAAAAAGAGCGAAGGGCCTGACGGTATCCCAAATGCCTTTTTAAAGCGCTATGCGGAGTGGATATCACTTTATTTAGAGTTAATATTCCGGAAGGTATACGATTCAGGACAAATTCCTCGTGCTTGGAAGTTAGCAAAGATAATACCAGTTCCAAAAAAATCTGAAGCGTTATCAGTCAATGATTATCGGCCTATTTCATTGCTGTCTAGTTGTTCGAAGATTTTTGAGCACATAGTATACTGTCATTTGTCTGGTTTCTTAGAAGAACATTCTGTGTTAAGCAGACTTCAGTATGGTTTTCGAAAGCGTTCTTCAACAACTTACCAACTCATCGAGTTTGTACATGATATTGCGATGTCTATTAATTCCTCTAAAGAGATGGACGTGATTTTTCTAGACCTGGAGAAAGCGTTCGACAGAGTGTCGCACTCAAAGCTACTCCTCAAACTTCGCTCCGTTTTTAAAAATAGTAAACTCATATCATGCCTAGAATCATACCTCACTGAAAGGCGGCAATTCGTATATTTTGATGGTTCACGTTCTCGTACGTCTACTGTAAGTTCCGGAGTCCCTCAAGGATCAGTCCTTGGGCCCTTGTTCTTCCTCCTATATATAAATGATTTGCCAAACGTAGTTTCCGTTGATATCAAGCTTTTCGCAGACGATTGCGTGCTGTATAAAGAGATAAGTTCACATCAAGACCAAGAATGCCTACAATCTTCTCTTGACTCTGTAAAAAATTGGTGCGATTCTTGGCAGATGTCCATTAACACACAAAAAAGCGTCCACATGAAGATAACAGCGAAAAAGAAAAATGTCTTTCCCTTCAAGTATTCCGTCAGTGGGCGGCCTCTACAGAAGGTCGGTAAACACAAGTACCTAGGCCTTACAATTAGCGAGGATCTGAAATGGGATCAACACATAGCTGAAGTCATTAGTAGGGCCAGTAGAAAGCTTTACATGCTGAGGAGAAATCTTAGTAATGCCGATCGGCAGGTAAAGCTTACTGCTTATGAAACACTAGTACGTTCCATTATTGACTATGGGTCTCTCGTCTGGTTCCCAGAGATAGGAGCAAAGATAAAAGAACTTGAGCTAATTCAAAGGAAAGCAATCCGGTTTGTAAATAACAAATATTCTCGTTTCGATTCTCCAACTCGTATGCTCCAAGAGGCAGGAATCTTGAGCCTCCATGCTAGGAACAAAATGCAACGTCTTAAACTCCTTTGGTCCATACTTAATGACGAGACTTGTATTGCAAAACGCAAGTATCTAACATTATCTAACGTTGGTAGTCGTCGCACTAAGCACACTAAACACTTGGTGCAATACCGCTTTAGGACCAACTGCTTGCGGCATTCTTTTTTCCCCAAAACCATTGATGACTGGAATAGCTTGCCACAGGTAGCTATTGACTGCGGCACTCTCACCTCTTTTGTAGCATGCATCACTGAACTCCTTCGGGAGCCATGATTATGTCCATCCTTTCGTCTTGTATTTATTTTATTTTCAGTGCATTTATTTCCTCTTGGTACCTATTTAGTATATGGGCAGTGCACAGCCCTCGGTTGTTTTTGTAATTTAGAGATGTAGTTTAGTGTTGTATTTGTATGTCCCTCCTTCTATGGCGCTTGCGCCAGAAGTATTATAAATAAATAAAATAAATCTCCAAATCGCGTTAGACTCATCAAGTCCGCGGTTGTCCTATTGCAGAAGTGGTTCAGGTTG
This sequence comes from Ornithodoros turicata, assembly GCF_037126465.1. Lineage (NCBI taxonomy): Eukaryota > Metazoa > Arthropoda > Arachnida > Ixodida > Argasidae > Ornithodoros > Ornithodoros turicata. Next base: position 64,077,881 of record NC_088203.1, read on the forward strand.
TGTTATTCAAAAGCATATAAAAAAATTCTAGACCACACAATTTTATTATTCTGATATTTTTAGTTTCCGTATATGGCCCTCTTTCACTTGCATATGCGGTATTTACCTTTCGAACACCTTCACTAATTTTTAAAACCCAGTAGTCGCGATAACGAACTACACCCTCGAGAAATTCTAGAGGAATGCAGGCGTGACCACCAGGTACATGCAACTTTTACTGAGGATTGCTTGCCGCACAGCAAGTAACAAACACCTAAGCAAGTAACAAGAGCAACAGCAGCAAGTAAAAACACCTATCTGCTAATAACACCCGATTTTCTCCCGAATTCTATAGAAAACAGAAACATATTGTTGTCCTCATTCCTCTTCCTGAATACCCATTACCAATTTGGCGCAAATCGAAACTTCGACGTCTGCCATCTTGAGCGCAGAATGACTCCCACCGTTCGAAAATTCCCGGCGAAGGGTGGCTGCTCCAGGGTTACGTTATGCTACGTCATACCAAACTCGCGGGTTACTCGGATTGAATAAAAAAAACGCGCCCGAGATCACCTCTTTCCGTGCGCGTTTGTGCTGCTGTCGGGCGGTATTTCGAAACTTAAAGCGCGCTTTTTTTGTAACCGGAAAAAAAAAAAAAAAAAAAAACGAGAGGAGCTACACAATCACGGATAAGAGAATCGGAGACCCCCTTCTCCCTCTACAATTCCGCCATGGAGAGTTTTGCTATAGTCCCTGCAGTTAAAAGGATCACGAAATAATTTCAATGAACGAATTAATTAATTAACGAGGAAACAAAAAATTGACTGAGGATCTCTGGACCCTTTCTGACATTACGCAAGTCTCGTTCAAGTGCAATGCACCATTTTTATAAAAAAAAGTTTGACTCATCATAAATCAAACGTCCTTGCAATGATAGAAAAAACAGAAACTGTCGGAGGTATGATGGCCATTTGGGAATGCCATTTTCAGCGATCCGAGCGTCTAAAAAGAAGTCTGGCATGTGAAAGCGATGAAACAGTTTTAAGAATCCTTATCAAGTTCGTCACGCAGTGCCCGTTATCACTAATTAAAAGAAAATGACCCTCGATAACGCTTGTGGAAGAAAGATCCAACGGGAAAAAAGATCCATGGGGAAAAAACATCCAACGGGGTCACGTAACAGAGGGAAAAAAGATCCAAAAGGAAAAAATATCCAAACGAGAAAAAAAAAAGATCCAGGGAAAGAAGATCCAAACGAGAAAGAAGATCCACGTTGCAAAAAGATCCATTGGGAAAGTGAACCCAAGCGAGGAAGCGTGTGCGTCTGTATATCTGATGGAAAGGGATCACCGCCATCGCACCATCATATCATACTGTCAGTTTGTATTAAGTTTAATCCGGTATTTCCACGAAGACCGCTGGAGCAGGGCGATCGGAATTAGTCACAACTATCAAAGAACTTGTGGGAATCCGCCCGTCACATCCCACATGGGTGAAAGGCGCGACCTGTCTAACACCCCGAACGGCCACGACAAACAAAGACACTGCTGTGTTTCTCTTAGATGCATGGACTAACTATTGATGTTCTCTGTCTACTGTGGTGTGTCACGTGAATTATGTCGAGGAAACCGAGGAATGGCACATGATCCAATCCGATCCCACCAGAATTTGATTGACTAAGATCCAGTTGAAACCGATTACACCCGAGTTACAAAGGGAAAATATAACCCGATACCCCCCTGATGCTGTTGGAAAATATAACCAAAAATGTCATGACCTATGGCACATATGCCTTCTGTCAGATTCGCGAATATTTGGAGCCACGTGCGGGTTCCGGGATATTTGATGAAACGCCGTTTGGTCGAAACCCGTTTGATCCGACTTGGGACATTCGGTCGAAAGCCATTTGGTCGAACGCCGTTTGATGGATTCTTTTTTATTGGTTCACTTCGAGTATTGAAAATGAACCAAAGCGAAAAAAAAAAGCTGCAGTTCTAAATGCCGTTATCCTAAGGAACATTTAACTGTGTGTAAACACATTCCTCATGCTAACCCACTTTTTCGTTCCCAAAAAAGCGATCCGAGGGCCTGGGTTGTTCACCATAGCCCGTTCGACAATCTGATAGGTTTTTCTGCTCAGACACATAGTGACTAAACATGCCATACATGTTAATCCCCCAACCCTTCGTCAAATAATAATTTATGTCAAGTATTAAACATTTCTGACAAATAAATAAAAAATCAATAAATGACATTTTCGATGATTTGTTCCCGTCGAATGTGGACAAATTTTAACAATGTATTATTGCTTGTAATCAACTGACCATTGTGTAGGAGAAATAATAGTTTTAGTTTATTTACTTTTCGTGTATGTGCAAGTAAATCTACGCGTAAATTTAGTCCTTGCAACAAACATGTAACCGAAGAAGTCATTCGAAACATAGACAAGACAAGCATATGGCAGCATGCAGATCTTCGTACTTTCTCAATTTTTTTCGGAGAGCGTGCACGTGTAGTGATCCCAGACTGCAGATGCATACTCTAAACAAGGTTGAACTATGGTTTTGTATGCTGTTAATTTAAAATCTTTTGTTGTATCATGGCGAAATTTCCTCCTTAGCATTCACGGACTTCGGGTGGCTTTCGCACACATATGGCTATCCCGAGAGAAGAAAATGCGCCATACTCTTCAGACACGAATTGAGCAGTTTCTCATTTTTATTTGCAGGAAGCTGTCATTGCATTCCAACAGTCACAAAGACATTTCAGAATATCCCTAACTTGCGGGGAGCACGCCTATATCAATAATTGACTCCAAGTACTGTAGTTGACGACATCAGGAAACGTGGGGATGTGCTCCGCTACATACGTTGCTAATCTGTCCATTTCGTAAAGTGACAGTCTGCTCCTCCTAGAGTCACTAATAAGCTTATTTAGTGACAAGTTCGTCCAAAACACGCTTGGGAATTGTGGTCTTCCTATGGCGAGGGGATCAAGCCTCAGAGCCCGCATCTTATTCTGAGAGGCATGCTGCGAGGTTTGAAACCACTGCAACAGCTCTGCCAAACTGGGGTGCCGCCTGTCGACTCGACTTAGTAGGCCGCTATGCCAGCCTTCTGCCATGCTCGTGGTTTTTTCGTTCGTGGTTCACCGTTTTTTACTTTGGAGTCTTTGAACCAAGTTATTTGTTTCGCAAATGCATTGCGCCTTTCGCCCTACTGCCCTAACACAGAGGATTCCGTGGGCAATGCAATTCCATGGCATGAACCGTCCAACTGTTGAGAGGGCTTGTCGGTCACGGAGATCACCTTGTCTAATGCACGTGCATAAACAAGAGTTGTAAAACCACCCGCAAAGCATGACAAAGACGAAACACGTATTTTCTACCGTTTTTTCAAAGAGCGAAATATTTAAACTGTATTGCAAATTGCGCCCAAACTAGACGACTCGGCGAGAGTGAATTCTGTGAAGGCAGTACTGATGATGCCTCAGGCCCCTCAGGTGAGGATTGTGGCTTGAAATAACGTCATGCCTCCTTTTTTTTTCACCCACTAAATACGCGTTTCAAGTGCAAGAATCTCCCTTTACCACTGCTCCTTTGCTGACTTGAGATATCAGTAACCACAAATGTGAACTCCTATGGACCACGACCATCGATATTGTGCTATAGACAACAACCGAGGACAGCTCTAGAGCGATGCTTTGCCTCATTTCTTTGCCTTTTTGAACGTGTAAAAAAAGGGAAGAAAATGTTTTCACAAAAAGAAGAGGAGAAGAAGCTCGCAGCCTTTCTTCTACCGCTGCCAACATTCTTCTTCGTTGGCGTCGTTGCGTCACGTACTGCTGGTGATCGGAATCGCTTCGTCAGACCTGACGGATTGTCATTCGGACTGGGAACCGAAGATTTTTTAAATAAAATATTCCCTGCAGTTTACATATTAAAGATAATAGTACTTATTATTATTTGCTTATTCTAAAAATATTGACCATTAAGAATTTATGAAATAAGCAGGGGCGAATGTAAACCATGCCGTGGATAGGTAGTATATTGCTTTTTAGGAGGAGAAAATATACTAAAGGAGTGCATTGCTGTAAAAACGTTGGGATGGGTGTCTCATGTCTCAATACGAACTACAACTGTACAACACAAAGAAGTTTCAATGTGGTCACGTCACGGAGGGAAAGAAGATCGAAACGAGAAAGAAGATCCATATGGAAGAAACATCCATAGAGAAAGAAGATCCATGAGGCAAAGAGATCCATAGAGAACCAAGAGATCCATAGGATCTTCTTTCCTGAAATCTCCTGAGATTTCTCTCTCTCTCCTGTCCTCCTCCTTCCTGTCGGGTTTCATGCCTCCTCTCACCTATACACGTGTACAAACGTAAAGTTGTCTTACTTACACAACACGTGCTATTAGGCTAAGCGCACGTGAGGGAGACGTGTCCGCGAATCTTGTGCATGTACCAGAAACGTAACGCAAATTATGGAGAACACAGCTTGAGCTTGTGCAGCAAACAAATAGGACACAAAACAAACAAAAAGGACGGCACAGACAACAACTCAAATCAGCAAACTAATTTATTTGCCAAACCACACAACACCATATAGCTTACTGCCACCCGCAAACGACGGAATTGGAGGAAAGGCACGAAATGAAAAGTTGCTACGAAAATGCATGATAAGGAGGTAAACCCGAGTGATATCGAAATTGAAAGGTTGACATCAGAAACCGATAAAGAAAACGAAAATTCCTCGCTAACGAAAAAGAAAGCGGTACCGAATATACGTCAGCTACTCCTCCCTGCTTTGTACTGCAATGGTTGGCGAAAAAAGTTTGTTCTTCGGCAGAAGAAAAAAGGTCGGGATTTCTGCCAATGGCCCACTACACGGGGAAGACGTCATGCCAGTGACTTTCAGGCAGCAATAAAAAGTTGAACCTCTTGAGATACAGTTGCTTTCTAGCAAAGTGAAGGCTAGATAATAATAATAATTTTTTACGCCGTCGTAATTTATAATGATCTTCTGTATGCACCGTGAAATCGTACCAGTTGTACAGCACATTCTCAAGGTACGTCAGACAGCGTTCTCGAACGTCAAAATTACGCCTGCTTCTCAGATGCTGTTGTACTCATTTCCGGCGAGAGAAATTACGGGACTCGGGAATATGTCCTGCCCGCCCCCCTGGGGGATGTCGGGAAATTCCTGCCCGCGGGCAGGAATTTCCCGACATCCCCCAAGGGGGGGGGGTGTACACTATCCCTATTTTTTGCAACACCCCCTTGAAATTTCCACGATATCCCAATATCGCTCGGCTACCGATGCATACGCACATAAATTCCCGGGGTTTTCCGAAGACTTTCCGGACGAATGTCGGCGGCACAGTTCCCTCTGAAGTTGGCCTAGAACGCATACTAACCCCACTGTCTCCCACTACTTCCTGCTGTCCTCCCTCCATTACTGTACGCCGCTCATAGCTACAGTTGCTTCGCGGCGCTAACAGGGAATAAAAAAATACACACATAAACATACCTCCCCTTCGAAGCTCTGGGTCTGTGCTCAGACCTCACGTTTCCTGGTGCAAGGCCCCCGGGGCTTCATCCCCGGCCCTTTCGCCGGCCCTGGTTGTACGTACTCAACTATGTATGCGATGTGCACTAAAGCTACGTTTATGATATCCCACATTTACTAGGAAGCACGTATGTTGTGCTATGATCTTCGCATAGCAAATTAAAGAATTCAATCTACACAGTAAGAAAGTACGGCTTAATTTTTCGGATGATTCGCTCCGTGAGAAAAATCTGTCTATGCTAGATATAAGTTCAGAGAAAAGGAAGATATTATCAATGGACACACCACGTAAAATATAACAGTGAATATTACGCGATTCCAGGAATTTTCGAGAAGCGAAACTTAATAGTTTCGAATTTTCCAAGATACTCCGGGATGTGACCGAGAGCTCTGTCTCCTCACGGCCTGTGCTCTCCGCCCCACGTTGCAAGACTGCATGCAGTTGTGGTAACAAAAATTCACATTGGAGGAGAAATGTTTAACGTCATGCTTCTCAAAACAACATGAGCCACGATTTGAACGAATACAGTGTGAGATTGCAATGACAAATTCGATAGGATTCACCAAGAGGTAGACACGATATTTAGTTGCACTTTAAAGCAGGCAACTGCAGTGATCAGTTCTCGACCTTCAATACCTCAGTTGTCTCGCGACGTAAACACCCAATTATTATTATTATTAAAACTTTCAATGCTGAGCTAGATATGATCTCTATTTGAAAACAGCAAGATACGTAACCCATTGTTTTCTTATGATGTTGCAGGAGTCACGGATATTCAAGGGACCCAGTGAGCAAACTTTTTCAGTGAGCAGACATTTTATATCTCTATCTGTGGGGAGGGGGCGGATAAATTGCACGTCTAATGCGCCAACGAGAGGTCGGCCACTTGTCAAGGATATTCCACGGTGCGCGTGATTCGCCAAGGACCCGTCATATGTCACATGCAATGTGTCACGTGCCCGTCTTAACGAATGCCCCGTCCCTCGTTGGCTCGTTAGACGTCTATGCGATTATGGCCCGGTTTCACCAACAGCGATTAAGATTTGAATCGAGATCAACGGTCCCTCAACTTGAATTTAACGCTTAACTCTGCTTCACTAAAGGGAGTTATTGCCACTAAGACATTCATCACGTTACCAACTAACGTTTGTAAAGAGAGTTGAGTGTTCACTTGAAATTTTAGCAACTCTTAATCTCGGTTCAAAGTTAACCAGCGTTGTTGAAACCGAGCCTATGCCCCTCAGTTGCTTCAATTAACCTGAGGCAGTGTATGTATATGTAGCAGGTGTCATTTGCCAGACGGCTCCCATAGAAATAGCCCGGATCTGCTCCTGTCTGTGGCAACCGAGTTTCACCTGAATGGAATACGATTACCCCTAGTTAAATTGGTTTCCTTCTTGTAGGCAGTCTTCACTGCAGTGTTGATGTGGGCTGTTGTTATATTCAGGATATGAGCTACTTCTGAGGTTTGCAGCCCGAAACGTTACGATTGCTTTTTGACATAAACGATAAACATTACCTAACTTCATTCGCAGATGCGCTATCAGACAGCTTTCAAATACGTCGCGCATACTGTGGAAAGTAAGGTGTTGCTTTTACCTTGTGCACTATAATTTCATCACTCTGACTGGTACCCTGGCTGGGTGGCTCTGAGATTCCCACATAGTTCAGCTCCCGCTGATGCGACATTCGCAGACTGATCCATTCTGCTTTCTCTTGGCACAAACGTTCCCCGGCAGTCTTTCACCAAATCCAAAGTTCGTTGTGTGCAGAGATCGGCATTTTGTCCCGCGATACTCACTTACAATCAGGGTGTCGAACCGAACTCGAACCCAAAACCGTACCGGAACCAAACCCGAACCGGAGCAGAACCGGAAAAAATTATTGCGGTAACCGGTTCGCAGCGAAACGGTTCGGGCACAAAAAAAGTCAGCACAAGAGTTCAAGTGCTTCTCAATCCCCGAACAAAGACAAATTGGTATCCATATCATGCATTCCGCGAATTTTCACATAGCAGTCAAACGAGGACGGAGTGAGTATGTTTTGAGTGTCTTTTTTAACACATCGAAGCGCAGTTGTCCTTGTGAGCGCCGCGGCTAGTCACTAGTGCCCCACGCACGCGCTGTGGCGTCTGCTCTTCAGAGAGGAGGCGCCACGCGGACGCTTGTCATTATGACAAGCGTCCGCGTTGTCAAACGCGTGGCCTTCGCAAACGGTGGCCTTGCAAGCACACGTCGCGGCTGTTCTCTGCTAGCAACTGCTGTATTCTCTGAAGGGTGAGTGGCCTGCCATCGTCCACCGAATGAAGCAAGAATTGAGTAGGCCAGTTGTGTGGCTCTATAGGAAAAATATGTGATTAAGCAAGCGCCCAACATTTCCCTTTACACGTGAGCAGTAAAAATTAAACAAGTCAAAAACATGAGAAGTGGAGGAGCGTACGCAAAACGGTGCCTGTATGATTGGTGATGGTTTCAAAAATAAACGTCTTCCTGCTTGTGGTAGTGCAGTTGCATCGTGACACATTATCTTTGTATTGTGGACTAACTGGTACACTGATGTGACCTCGGACAGAGCAAGGCTGGCAGACTTATTTTCGACATACCTCAGTACGTTTTTACATCGATTCACATTGCGAATGCAGTGAGCCGTTTCAGTACCGTCGTCTATGTGGAAAGCTGTCCATCTTATTTCGCTTTCTTAATTGTATCTTGCTGGCACTGTGCCTGTGAAAAAGGTGATTTTGGGAACATAGAGTAGCAGGCCTTCCAACCTTTATCCCCTTTTTTTCTTCTTCCTAATCTATATATAATCTAATCTACACCGCTTCATCAACGTGGACGCTATTTGCAAGTTCTTGTCCATTTCTCCTTTCTCTCGCTAAAGGGAGTACCAGTCAACTAAAAACGTCAATGTAGACAACAGCAGTAAGCTATTAGCCACGCATTTCTTGATAAAAGCGATCATATATGAGATATTAAACGCAAGCATTGAACCGGTTCGCAAACCGGTTCGCCATTTCACGCGGCCGAACCGGAACTGAACCGGAACGAAATCCAAGCAACACGAACCCGAAAACGAACCGAACCCGTATTTTTGCGGTTCGACACCCTGCTTACAATCACAATCATCTGCGGCGCGAACGGGTTCAGTCGGGCTCATGCGAAGACCGATATGACGCCTGTGAATAAAGAGTTTTAGTACATCGTACGCTGTCACCTCTGCGTACGTAAAGGATAGCGTTGGTAGTCCTGCGCACGCCCATAGCAGATAGGGCGCTTCGCGCAATGCTCAGAACCACCAACGTTATCCCTTACGTACGCAAAGGTAATAGCATACGACATACTAAAACTCTGTATTACCTCGTCCACGCAATGGAAATGTTTGCTGCGGCGTGCAATACAGCCACCGAGTCAGATGAGTATCACAGACTGGACGATCACACTGACGATCACGATAGCGCGGAACGTGTCAACTACGGAATTAAGGGATAGGAGAGACGTGATACAGCCTAGCTCGTGGTACAATGCTGGACAAAAGTTTACGGGAACATGCTCCGTCGATTAGGTGGTGGTGGCGGTCAGCTCTACCCGTGCCGTCTCAAGCCTGAACGGATTACCAGGATGACTTCGACCATGTCCATGTCCGGCTTCATTTTATTGCGCAACTTGTTCTTTGTCAAGCTCAGCTAGTTGAAGGTGCGATGAAGATTCTTCTTGAAGTGCGGAAAAAGCACGTTCTTCAAGGCAGCTGAACATTTGGACATATTCCTCCGTCCATTACTTCTTCAGAGTGACATGCTAGCAGCGAATGGGACGGTACGAACTTACAGACATGTGCCTTGGTAACCCAGTCACCTGCTTGCAAGTCCGTACGGTACCATTCGCTACTAGCGTGTAACGTTTAGGAAGGAAGGCGCGGGAGCTTCCCTTCTAGTAATTAATAACAAAAAATTCACTGCAGTCTTTGGTGCGCTGCCAAACGCGTACGAAACGCGATAGCATTGCAGCAGACGAAGGGCGGTCCTTGCGCTGTGGCTGTACGTGATTTGCCTGCGGCGCAACCGCAAACTCGACTATAGGTCGGCGTGGGACTTGCTGTGTGCCGGACATTCTGCTAAAAGACGACAGTCTCGGCACCCACGCATATGGTGCATTCCACACATCGAGGCCTGTACAGGAGTCTCCCTTATGGCATCGCTTCCGCGCCCGCTATCTTCCAGCGCCGGATGGAATCCTTGCCGAGAGACATTCCTGAAACACAAGTCTTTCTCGATGACATCCTCATTGGAGAACGGGAGGCGAACTTCAGGGAAACCCTGCGCAAGATACTCCAGCGTCTAGAGGGACGCCATGCAATGCTACTGGAACTCCACACTCTGGAATGGCAACAATGAAAGCAGTAGCAAGACCACTATTCTGATGGCCCGGAATAGATGGAGACATCGAAAGCACGGCACGGCACTGCTTGAAATTTCAACAGGCACAGACAGCGCCGTCAGCAAACGAACCTCTGTCCTGGCCATCGACAACTATGAGACGGTCACGCGGGCATATTGATTATGCCGGGTCAATCGAGGGAATGATGCTACTCATCGTAGTGAACAGCTTCTCACGCTGGATTGAAGCAATTTCGGTTAATAATGCTTCGTCTAAGCAAACTTGAAAGAACTTGGCAGTGTATTCGCATGTTTTGGAATTCCGCACTGCGCAGTGTCAGACAGTGGCACGCCATTCACAGGAAAACCATTCCAGGATTTTGTGAAAGCTAATGGGGTACGGCATATTTAGTTAGTGACTTTTTCGGGTTAAACCCGATTCCGTCCGGTTATCCCACCCCAAACTGACCTCCGACCAATTAGGGTTAAACCCGATTTCTCCCCGAACTCCAGTCACAATGATACCTTCAAGTGACGTTTCCACTGAAGACAAATAAAGGTTGCCACGCGTAACTCATGTAAGTATGGTATGAAGGGAAGTGCCTCAGGACGACAGCCGACGATATTTCGAACAAAGACTGTTCTTCTTCTGGCACCGTCTTCATCATTGGCGAATTTAAAGGGTTAGGTATAACGTGTTAAAGGTTCATGCGAATTCATACTTCCTTACCGTCTACCTACCGTCTGGATTTCTACCCGTCTACATGTAAGAATGGGGCACTGACGTCCCCAGCAATACACCCATGTATGCCAGCATTGTCGATGCCTTTGAGGATTAGCGCTGGTACGTCACCCCCCACCCCCCCCACATACACACAATATATATAGTGACACGTGACGAAGTGTGGGTGCCGCGCGGTTTAACGCGCGGAGTCTCATTCTCTCTGCTGCCCGGCTTCCGGCTGCTCATTAAAGCTTGCTGCTCCTCTACCCTACAACTTGCGTCACTTGGTGGAGGTGCGGGACGCCGACTAGACCGAGGTAGAGCCGTCGGGATTGTGTGGGGGAGTCGAATCCGCACCTCCACCAAGTGACGCAAGTTGTAGGGTAGAGGAGCAGCAAGCTTTAATGAGCAGCCGGGCAGCCGAGAGAATGAATCTCCGCGCGGCACCCACACTTCGTCACGTATCAATATATACAAAGGAAAAATAGCCGAAGCTCTGTGGCTGCTCAACGTGCAGCCACAGCGCTTCAGCTATTTTTCCTTTGTATATATACTTGCTGGCTTGCACAGCAGCCTCCACAGGTGGCGCCGTCACCGTGGAACATGGACGTCTCGCCGAGACGCACTGTAAGTGCCGACCCAAGATCCTGTCACTTCCCTGCGCCTGGCTAACGAGCTGCAAGTAGAGCGAAACAGCTGTCCTCGGCTGGAAGTGCACGATCAAATTGTGAACATATATATTGATACGTGACGAAGTGTGGGTGCCGCGCGGTTTAGCGCGCGGAGATTCATTCTCTCGGCTGCCCGGCTTCCCGCTGCTCATTAAAGCTTGCTGCTCCTCTACCCTACAACTTGCGTCACTTGGTGGAGGTGCGGACTCGACTCCCCCACACAGTCCCGACGGCTCTATCTTGGTCTAGTCGGCGTCTCCGCGGTTTGGGGCCAGAACTTCCAATGGCCGGTGACGACCCCGACCAGCACCCCGCCCAGCATCCAGGATCCGCGCCCAACGTCGTCGCAGCCGGAACATCGTACGCCGATGTCCTAGCAAGCCCACCACCGCGTTACTACCCTAGACGAGACAGGGAGGCTTCAACGTTCTCTGGCAAGCGGGGCGAAAACCCTACTCAATGGCTACACGAATACCGACGCATGAGTGATGTCAACGGCTGGGACGATTCATTTAAGCTTGCTAACGTCATTATTTATCTGTCTGGGACCGCCAGGATTTGGTTCGAAAATCATGAAGATTCTCTTAAGTCGTGGGACGAATTCCAGTCACAGCTCACTGCCCTTTTCGGTAATAGCCACGATCAGAAGAAGGAAGCTGAGACCATCCCTTCCACTCGGGCACAGTTAGCTACCGAGACATGTACGGACTACATTGAGAATGTCCTCAAGCTTTGCCGTACCATAAAGCCCGATATGTCAGAAGAGGACAAGCTTGGTCACCTGCTTAAAGGCATCGCCGAGGACGTCTTCAACTTTTTGACGCTCCGAAGTGTTACCTCTGTGCGTGATCTCGTAGAAGAAACACGCAAATTCGAAGCTTTGCGATGTACTCCGGTCACAACCACTACCGTTCAGCGGTTCCCTACCGTCGTGCCTACCGTGGCCGCCGAGCACAATGCACCTGAGGATTTGGAGGGCATTATTCGTCGTATCGTTCGTGACGAAATACAGGCAGCTTTCCGGAACGCCCTCCCGACCCCTCGCACTGTTCCGCTCCTGTACAACGCCGTGCAGGACGAAATCCAACGTGTCCTGCCGTTGCCACGCCAGCAAGCTCTTTTTCCCGTATACCATCCTTACGTATACCCTAACGGAGGCGCTCTTTCCCCAGTAGACAACTTCGCAGGCGACGCCCACTACCTTCCTGTCGACAACCGTGGAGCGAACTTCGCTTTTCGCACGTTGCCTACCCAAGGTCCACCCATACAGCGCTACAACCCTGGCCGCACCGCTGATGACCGTCCCATATGTTTCGGATGCGGCCACGTCGGCCACATCCGCCGTTACTGCCGTAACACCACTGCGTACCGGAATTATTTCCGTAACCAAAGCCAGCAAGATCACGACCGCCGCCCGTCAGACCCCTTACAAGACAGTCCTCGCCGTCCCTTTTCGCCCACCCGCCGCTACAGCCGACGGCAGTCCCCATCTCACCCTCCCGCACAGCTACCTAGAGCCCGCACAGCATCGCCCCAGTTCAGGCCCGAGCCCCTACTAAGGAAACTAGTATCAGCGACCGTTAAAGGCCTGGCCGCTCCACGATTTTTGATGAAAGCGCCTTCCATGAAAACTTTGTCAATGGAAACGAACGTTGTGCATGTAAACGTAGACAATTTTGTGGTGTCAGCGCTGGTTGACACTGGTGCTTGTGTTTCAGTGATGAGTGATGACCTCCGACGAACACTGCGCAAGATCCTCACTCCCGTAGAGCCACATAGCCTCCGGTCGGTGAACCTCCAGCCGCTGGCCTGTCTTGGCGTATGTACGGCAGGGCTCATGTTGCAGAGCACCATTGTCCCGGTCCAATTTGTAGTCCTCGAACGTTGCTCTTACGACGCCATTTTAGGCATGGACTTTTTATCCGCCCACGGTGCATCCGTGCATCCGTCCGCGGTGACGCATTGACTGCAGCGCTCAACAACTGCTCGTAGCACCATTTCCGCACACGTCGTTTTGGGAAGAGAATGCCGCATGTGGAGTCCAATCCGGCAGACTGAAGCTGAAGCAGACCACAATACTTCCACCGCAGTCGACTGTGGGCGTCGTGACCACAACTGACACTCATCCTGACCTTGGCTGCATTGGCGCGGATATCATCACGGAGCCGGCGGGCGCACTACTTGTTCAGAAGGGTGTCACATCACCATGCAGCGTAACCTCCCTTCACGGCCACGATGCCAAACTCTGGCTCGTTAACACGGGGTACAGCCCTGTACTCCTTCCTGACGGTATTGTCATAGCTTCCTTTGATTACACTGCCCGCCCTGCTCCCCTTGCTCCAGTGCATATCGACCGACACACCGAGGCAGCGACAACAGGCCTGGACCCTATCACTTCTAAGGTTGCACAGGAGCGCTTGGCTACGATGGTCGACAAAAATCTTGGTCTCGGTCAGCGTGCGCATGTGCTCTTTGTTCCGAAAGACTACGCCCACATTTTTGATTTCGACAGGAAGCAGGGCCACACAGATCTTGTTCGACACCCCATCGACACTCAGGATCATCGGCCTATTCGACAGAAGCCGTATCGCGTGTCATCCGCCGAGCGAACAGTTATATAGCAGCATGTCCAAGAAATGTTGGATGATATCGTCATCGAGCAATCTTCCAGCCCCTGGGCTGCACCAGTTGTTCTCGTCTGAAAGAAAGGTGGTTCTTGGCGGTTCTGCGTTCATTTCCGGAAGCTGAACAAAATCACCAAACGCGACACATACCCCATGCTACGCATTGATGATGCCCTTGACTGCCTTCAGGGAGCGCAATACTCCTCCTCCATTGACATGCGTTCCAGATATTGGCAAATCGAGGTGGACCCGAAGGACGCCGAAAAAACTGCCTTTGTCACTCCTGATGGATTATACAAATTTCGGGTCATGCCCTTCGGCCTATGCAACGCTCCACCTTTGGGCGGATGACAGACAACGTGCTCGGGGCTCTTAAGTGGACGTCGTGCTTATGTTACTTAGACGACATCGTCGTCTTCGGCTCGACCCTCGAACAACAAAACGCTCGCCTACGCTAGGTCCTGACTGCCATGACTGCTGCTGGCCTCACCCTCAACCACAAGAAATGTCGCTTCGCCTGCCAGGAGCTTTCCGTCCTGGGACACCTCGTCTGTTCCGACGGCATCCGCCCGGACCCGAAAAAGACCGATGCCGTGACGAATTTTCCCCGCCCAACAACAATCAAGGCTGTGCGCAGTTTCCTCGGGCTATGCTCGTATTTCCGCCGCTTCGTGGAACACTTCGCAACCAAGGCGCGGCCCTTACAAGACCTCTTAAAGAAAGGCGTCACATTTCGTTGGGAGGACGAGCACGAAATTTTCTTCAACCGTCTCAAGGCTGCACTAACCTCGTCTCCGGTGCTGAGGCACTTTGACCCCAACGCACCGGTCGAGATCCACACAGACGCCAGCGGAACTGGCCTTGGCGCCTGACACCGTGCTGACACAGCGCCCCGATGACGCTGAACACCCCATCGCCTTCGCGAGTCGTTGCATGTCCGCACCGGAACAGAATTATAGCGTCACCGAGCAAGAGTGCCTCGCCGTGGTGTGGGCAATAAACAAGTTTCGTCCCTACCTTTACGGCAAGCCCTTCAAAGTCGTGACAGACCACCATGCCCTCTGCTGGCTCGCCAACATAAAAGCGCCATCCGCGAAGCTCGCACGGTGGGCATTACTGCTCCAAGAGTACGACTTCGAAGTTGTCCATAAAGCTGATCGCAAGCACCTGGACGCTGACGCCTTGTCCTGCGCTGCTCTCCCCGACATCGCTAATATCACGAACTCCGTTGACACGATTCGATTTGACCTGTCGGACCTCCCCGCTGAGTAACGTCGTGATTCCTCGTTGCAAACCATCATCGAGATGTTACAGCCCAACACCCCGCTTTCACGGCGTGACACTCGACGCTCCCGAAACTTTGTCCTTCGCGATTCGGTCCTCTACAAGACAAATTTTGATCCCTTCGGATGACCCTATTTGATCGTTATCCCACGCCATCTTCGCCGCGCACTCCTTCAGTGCCTGCATGATGATCCCACATGTGGACATCTCGGCTTCGGGAGGACGTACGACAGGGTCATCAAGCGCTTCTTCTGGCCTGGCGTGCGGCGATTCATATCCGGATACGTTCGGCGATGCACCGATTGTCAGCGCCGCAAGCATCTGCCGTCCGCTCCCCAGGGTCTGCTTCAGCCCATCCCCCCCCCCCCCCCGCGGCCCCATTCCAACGCCTCGGTATCGACCTCCTTGGTCCCTTCCCGGTCTCTGCCGACGGAAACATTCATTCTCTCGGCTGCCCGGCTTCCGGCTGCTCATTAAAGCTTGCTGCTCCTCTACCCTACACGCACTACGTCACTATACACTGTTGAAACAGAACTTCACCACATAGCACGCTCCTAGCCAACCATCATTCCGAATAATATCATTCTGTGTCGTGAGTTGTCCAAAACAGGGGGGAGGCGCCTATCTGGGACAAGATAATGTGTCCCAGATAGGCGCCTCCTCCCATTTTCCACAAATCAATGCATAGAATGATATCATTCGGAATGATGGTTGGCTTTGAGCGTGCTATGTGGTGAAGTTCTGTTTTAACAGTGTATATATACAGGGTGTTTCAAAAAACGTGTCATTCGGACTTTATAAAAAAACGGGGCGACGGAAAAATACGGGGTAAACGGCATTTGTGTGGCAACTGGATTTGCCACCTTGAAAAAATATTTTCATTTGCTTTTATTTAAAATAAATTGAATTTCTTTAATTGAACTCCAAAATTTCCCAAGTCAACCTAACGTTTTTTTCACAGAATTAGAGAGCCCGTAGCGAACTTAGTCAGATCCACTAAGAAATCCGCTCGATATTGCAAATGGAACTGCCCAAAAAAAGTCCCGAAATTGAGGATTCCAAGTTTCGGGTATTCAACGGCGCACCAAATCAGACGCAAAGATTCGTGGAGAGCAGGACTGCTCCTGCCCCCATGAAAGATAGAAGGTCGAAAAAACACAAGGCGGGAAAAAAGAGGCGGAATCATTTTTGTTTGCCGCTTATCAACGTATGGTGGAATGTCACCTGCCTTGTTATCTGCGCGTCTTGTGCTGCACGCCGGTCCGGCGATAAACTGTTCTAGCTTCATAGGGGCAGGAGCATGTCCTGCCCTCCGCGCATTTTTCCGACTGATTTGGTGCGCTGTTGAATACCCGAAACTCTGAAGCCTAAACTTCGGGACTCTTTTTGGGCAGTACCCTTTGCAATATCGAGCGGATTTCTTGGTGGATCTGACTAAGTTCGCTACAGGCTCTCTAATTCTGTAAAAAAAACGTTAGGTTGAGTTGGGAAATTTTGTAGTTCAATTAAAGAAATTCAATTTATGTTAATTAAAATCAAATTAAAATATTTTTGCAAGATGGCAAATTCAGTTGCCACACAAGTGCCCTTTACCCCGTATTTTTCCGTCGCCCCGTTTTTTTATAAAGTCCGAATGACACGTTTTTTGAAACACCCTGTATAGATACGAGGGGTGTTCAAGTCAAACCGGGACTTTTCATTTTTCGCAAAGGTAAAATGAACTTACAGGCGAGAAATTTGTTTTATTTTTCAACGTAATCTCCAGCTGCAGTAATGCACTTGCCCCAGCGTTTCACGAGGGCTTGGATGCCAGCAGCGTAGAAACCTTTACCGGCCCGTAGCAGCCATGATCGGACAGCATTTTGGACCTCGTCGTCGCAGCTGAAGTGGCGGCCCCAAGGAACGCCTTCAGTGGCCCGAAGAGATGGAAACCGCTGGGGGCGAGGTCTGGACTGTAAGGGGGATGTGGCAGCTACTCCCAGCCAAGTCCCTGTAAGGTGCGTGTCGTGACATGCGCGGTATGCGGGCGTGCATTGTCCTGTAGGAGGAGGACTTCTTTGGTGATGAGACCCGGCCGCATTTGCTTCAGCGCCTTATGCATATCCCTGAGAACCTGGCAGTAATATGCACTATTGATGGTGCTACCACTGGGCACAAAATCAACATGAACAACGCCAGCCTTGTCCCAGAAAACCGTGGCCATGACCTTACCCGCAGACGGGCTTCTTCGGAACTTCTTGGGAGCTGACGAGCCCGGATGCTTCCACTGTTTTGATGCGCATTTAGACTCATGAGTGAAATGGTGCACCGACGTTTCATCGCATGTGATGATCCGATCAAGGAACGGCTGTCCTTCAATGCCGAAACAGTACCTTAGCTCTTGGGAGATTTCCAGTCTTCTCTGCCGGTCAAACACGGAGAGCTTCCTTGGGACCCAACCGGCGCTAACTTTCCGAAACTGGAGGTGTTCATGAATGATAGTGTCCAACGTTCCCACAGAAGGGTCCGTCTTTCGAGCCAGTCCGAGACATGTTATCTGTCGGTCCTTGAGGATCAGGCGCTCCACAAGTTGGCTGCTCTCTCGAACTCTGACACTGGGCTCTGAGCCGCCCCGGCCGGGATCGTCCTGCACTGATGTACGACTGTCTCGGAACCGTTTGCACCTCTCAAACGCTTTGCTGCGGCTAAGTGTATCGTGGCGATACTGAGCCTGAAGTCTTCTGTGAATTTCATATGAGTTTACGCCTTCATTCGCGAGAAACTTCATGACAATTCGCTCTTCGATGTGCGCGCTCACCTCGTTTTCGGCCATCTTGTCCAGCACGTGTCTTCTATTTTGCACAAACTTTGGACCACCGCGTGGTGAACGCGGAGGCCTGTCCCGTGTGAAAATGACGAAAAAGAAGTACCGCGAGCCATTTGTACACTCAGGAGACAGAAAGTCCCGGTTTGACTTGAACACCCCTAGTATAATGAGGGAAATATATAATAACGATATATATATATATATATGTTTGTAAGTGCTCAAACGTCGCCACACCGGTACTGGACAGCTGTTTCGGCCTTCTGGGGCCTCATCAGCATGCACTCAGGTAGGCAACGTTTGAGCGGATGGCGTCAGAGAGTCACGTAACACGTGATTCCTCCCGTCAGGGTGAGCTAACTCATCACTGAAAGCCCAGTGCAAAGCCAGTGAAGTATATTAGGGAAAAAATAGCCGGAGCTCTTTGGCTGCAGGCATAGCATATGTTTGTAAATGCTCAAACGTCGCCACGCCAGTACTGGACAGCTGTTTCGGCCTTCTTGGGCCTCATCAGCAGCGCGTATATATATATATATATATACAGGGTGTCCCAGAAAACGTGTCATTGAATTAAAAAAAAAAGCTACGCCACCTAGAATCATGCGGTCAACAGCATTTGTTCTTATTAGGTTTTTGCCACTGCCTAATGTGAATGTCATGTACTCCAATTTTAATTATGTAAATATTTGCGAACTGAACTCGGAAATTTGCTAAGTAAAGGTCACTTTTTTACCCCACCAATATGAAGTGCGTGCCGTGCCGAATTCACTCAAATTTATGATAATTCACAGTGATACTCACGAGCTATCCCATCGGAAAAAATAGCCGAATATCATGCTTTTCGGAGCACCGGACCATAGCGCGCGATGACTTTTTGAGCGCAATCGCTCGCAGTGCGACGAAAGGAGGTTCCGAAGCCAGCCCACAGAGTGATAGTAGAAAAAGTAACAGTTCCTAAAATTGGGAGAGGGAAAGCATTATCCCAGCGAAAGTCGGACGTGATAAGCCGTGCCTGTTTTATCTCTTTCTGCGGTGTCGGGGAGGGCTGGGTTTCCAACCTCCTTTCGTTGGACTGACAAAGATTGCGCTGAAAAATTCATCGTGCGCTATTCTGTGCGACTTCCGTAGAGTATGATGTTTGGCTATTTTTTCCGATGCGATAGCTTCTGAATATCCCTGTCAATTATCATTAATTTGACTAAGTTAGACACGCTCTTCACATTGGTGGGGTAAAAAAGTGACCTTTACTAGGCAAATTTCCAACTTAAGCGCGCAAAAATTTACATAATAAAATTTACGTTACACGACATTCACACGAGGAGGTGGCAAAAACCAGTAAGAGCAAATGCCATTGACCGCTTGACTCTAGGTGGTGTAGTTTTTTTATTATAATTCAATGACACGTTTTCTGGGACACCCTATATATTAGGAAACGCATATATATATATATGTGTGTTATATATAGTAGGAAATGACTTAATAGGCAAAAGAAGAAACAAAAACACCCGATAACACCCGAAGGAACAATTATCTGCCGATTTCTCCCCGAATTACCGATTAAAGAAATAGCGCCCGATTTTTACCCCCCGAATCTGAGAAAGGCATTTAGCCCGAAAAAGTCACTCCCTAGTCATATTTGTACAGCCCCATACAACCCGCAGTCAAACGGACTAGCAGAAAGGGCAGTACGCACCGTGAAGGCCTTGAAGAAAATGAAAACTGGGGATTTGCGCACAAATGTGGGCCGCTGGTTGCATTCATACCGGCGATCTCCAAACAGTGTGTCCGGAAAATCGCCATCGGAAATACTACTTGGGTACAACATCAGGTCACGATTGGACCTCATCAGCGTCCGAGAACAGCACAACGAAGGTATCTCAAAACCTGACCATGCACGACCAAACCTAGGAAAAGGTTCAAGTCCGGGAACGTGTGTGCTCCAGCGAGGGGCGCACTTGTTCGCTCGAAAATACGGCCGAGGACAAAAATGGATCCTTGGAGTAGTACAGAACTAGAAAGGATCCCAAATGGCTGTTGTGAAAAGGACGATCGGAGACATGACGCGTCACGCCGACCAACTGCGCCGACGACTGAGTATGACACGTGGATGACTGACCTGGAAGTCCACAACCCGCGTCTCCTGACACCGGTTCCTCCACCTAGAAGATCTGGACGATGCCGGAGGTCACCACTACGTTACGGGCAACCGGTGACATACTAAAGGGAGGGAGTGCTGTGTTCCAGACATCGAGTCAGAGTGCACCTTCGCTGTCGGGATGGACTCTCACCTCGCTAGGCCGTCGGTTTCCTTCGACCATCCGAGCAACTCGCTCGTACTCGACATGTATCCGTATTGATTAGCATTAAATACGTTATGTTGAGATAACCCACATGGATATGCTTTAGCCCTGGTCCAGACGACGTGGGCGACATCATATGAGATGCGCTATGCAGCCACACTGAACAATCAGGGGCATGGCCGAATGGGTAAAAGGGTCTGGTCGTTGGTGGTAGCCAAGCTCGTGCAGAAGATTCGGTTTCAATGCACCACCGGCTGTACTGTCTAAAGTTCTCCTTAGGTTTTGTGGCAAACTTCCCTGAAGAATGACGGCGTTGTTCCCCCTAAAGTTAGCCCAGGACACCACACCCCTGTGCCCCACACTGTCCTCTCTCCATCTGTCCCCGTCTGTACGGTTGTTTCGAGGCGCTAACATGGAATTCACGAATTCATGGATTTCACGCAAAGAAATTACGCATTCGGCAGTACTTGCAACCATTGTGACGTCACTTACAGAGCCTATTTAAGCAATGTATATAACCTCCTGTATCCCTTTGGTCCTGACGAAGACAGTGCCACTGTTGAAACGTTGACCGCTTGCCCATTTTACTTTTTAACGTTTCCCTACGTAATAAGCTAGTGTTTCTAAATTCCCTAAAATCTGTTTCCGCATCTTTTCCTTCCACTTCTGTAAAAATTCGTGGCCGTTTGATTATCTTTTTCCTCGATATATATATATATATATATATAGATGCTCATTGAACAATGCGACAGCACCAGAGGACACGTGTTTCGCCGTGTTTGCGGCTCGTCGGCCCTGGGTAGCTGCGCATCGTTCGGGATTGGCAAACACGGCGAAACACGTGTCCTCTGGTGCTGTCGCATTGTTCAATGAGTATCTGTTTGTCTACGTGCAGCCATAGAAGCCATCTTAACTGTAAGTTTGAATTTCAAACACGTCTAGCATCATTTACCTATTTTTTTAATGGCTTTTCCCCCCTCTTTATATATATATATATATAAAGAAAAATAGCCGAAGCTCTGTGGCTGCACGTTGAGCACATATTTATAAATTGATCGTGCACTCCTAGCCGAGTACACCTGTTTCGTTCTACTTTGAACTCGTGAGCCCGGCGCAGGGAAGTGACACGATCTTGGGTCGGCACTAACGGTGCGTCTCAGGGAGACATCACTGTTCCATGGTGACGGCGCCACTTGTGGAGGCCGCAGCGCAAGCCAGCAAATTAAGTAGCCCCACAACGCCGTACGTGCATGCATGTGGGGCTACTTTATCTGCACCCACCCTGTACATACAAAGGAGAAATAGCCGAATCTCTCTGTCTGGACGTTGAGCATATGTCTCTAATGTGATCGTGCACTCCCAGCCGAGGACAGCTGTTTCGTTCTACTTGGAACTCGTCACCGCGGCGCAGGGAAGTGACACGATCTTCGGGGGGGGGGGGAGTTAGGGGGATGATGTAAGGGGCTCTGAAGTGGCGGGTCGTTGCATTAAGGGGAGGGTGAAGAGGGGGAGTGAAAGAGGGAGGGGATAGATGATGGTGGCACAGGAGAGGGAGTTGTGTGCTAATCCTGTTGCTCTGGTATTTGGGTAGTCCAAGAGAACTACCCACCACAGAAAACATGCGAGCCTCCCTCAGTAGACTTCATTGGGAGTCGCCATGTACCACGGTAACCACCAGGATTGCTCGTTTTATATCAAGTCATATTCACCAATTATGATGAAGCTTGTGAAATGGAATGGCCAAGCAGCAGAACGGCCAGCAGCGGAGCAGTGGCCGAGCGGTGGAAGCAGGGGTTTAATTGCTTAATACTTGTATGATCATTGCCGAGGCGAAGGAAGCCCGCTTGAAGTTCTTCGCTATGGGAAGACGTGTCGGCAATACTTCCTCCTTCTAGCTCACCACGGGCGACACCCGCTAGTTATGAAACTCCAGCGACGCAAGCACTGCAGCGTGCTTCCATGTGTCTCTCAACTGAAGACCAGTGCACCTGACTTTGTGGTCACTCCCACAGCTCCCAGCACTCCTCCTTGGACTTTTCCTGCACTCGGCATTTCCCTGTCGGTGTCCGTGCTAACAAGGAAGAAAGGCGACGTTGCAGCATGCGTAACGAATCAGCTCACTCTAGATATGATGAGCTCGTGTTTTGGGACTTCCACTGCAGTATTCACGGACGGCTCAACCACGAGGGTAAGTTCGTCCTCCGCCTTTGTCATTCCCTCCGAGTCAATTTCAGATGGTCATCATCCTTCACGTAAAACATCGTCAACATGAGCTGAGCTTTATGCTATTCTTTTCGCTCTGCGGAAAATTACTGACAGCCCCGTTCGCTCTTGGTTCGTTTTTACAGAGTCCAGATCCGCGCTGCAGTGTGGCAACTATGGGACTTCGCGGCTCCCTATGCCCTGTGGTCATTGAAATTCTGCAAGTATATAAGAAAGCAAGCGCACAGGGCCACTCTATCGTCTTCCAGTGGATCCCGGGGTGAGCATCAGTGGAAACGAGGACGCAGATCGGACAGCCGCAGGCGCGCATCAGTATGCACCCGGTGTGTCCCTCTCATCTTGTCTCGGTGGATTCCCGTTGCCTCGTCTCAAGCCTCGTCTCATGAGCCCCTCCTCAATAAGGATCGAAGTCCTATGGTATCGAGATATGTGAAGAGAGCTTTGAGGCGTTGGCGTGCTGGATGTGGCCAGGGACCAAGCAATTTTGTGAGAGAGAGGGGGCGAAAGTACGGCTCGTTAAGGGATCCAGAGAGTACGGTTCTGGAAGGTTGGTAGTGTGGGCAATGGAGAAGAATGTGCTCTAGATTTTCGAAAGCACCGCTGTGGCTGCATTGAGGAGAGTCAACTCGTCTCAAGCGGTAACGCCACTGCGCTGTAAAAGCCACATCGAGGCGCATTCGATGAACTAATGCGGCATCTTGACGAGGGGTATGACGAGGCACAGGAAGCGCTGGATCAACTTTGCTTAGCATTGGCTGGGGAGAGAATGTCAGCGGTCCATTAGCGGGAAGCCAGAGGAGTCACGAGGCGTCGTAGTACGGAACGACGATCTCATCTCAGTAGCGCAATACGCGTCCGTCTCCGAACGAGAGAGCTGCTTCTGCAGCACCGTCGGCCTGTTCATTCCCTTTGACACCGCAATGGGCTGGAACCCATTGGAGAACCAGCCCGTGCCCCGCTTTGTAGACAAAGTTGTAAGCCAGTAACACATCCATCACCAACGGTTCGGATGAGCATCGGATGCCAGAATTTTTAATTGCTCCCAGCGCAGATGTAGAGTCAGTGAACACTACCCATTCCCGCGGGGTAAAATCAACGATGTGCTGCAGAAAGAAAAGTATGGTATAGAGGTCCGCAGCTGTGGATGAGGTTTGATGCCAAAGGCGACGTCCTTCCACTACGCCTTCGGACGGGATGACGATTGCCGAGGCGGACTTACCATGTCGAGGTGCATCGGTGTATGCTAAGCCAGAGGTAGAAAACTGCGCGTCTACTAGAGCATAAAAATGGGCTCGAAGAACTTGAGGGGGAACCTGATCTCTTCGTTCCTGGAGGTCCGGAAGACGTACGAAGGTGGGTGGCACAGGCAGAGACCAGGGGGCGTCCGCCGGTGCGACGTCCTTAGCTATGAAGCCAATGAGAGCCTGGCGTGTCCTCTGCACTACGCGATGGAAATCACTTTCAGGACGGTATCGAATTTTCCTGAGGTGTGGGTGACGGAGAATGTGCGCACGCAAACGTAGGAAGTGTCGAACCGTCTCACGCTCACGGAGAACCTCCCCCGGAAGTTCACCAGCCTCAGCCAGGACTTGCCGTGTTTCAGCCATTCTTGGAACTCCAAGCACAGTCGCCCTCACCAAAGCCGCATTAACGGCTAGGAGGGAGCGCTGATCACAGCCCCCCTCTAAGCCAGAAAGATGTTGAATTGCAGGAAGCCATCGCTTGACTTTGGTTTCAAGGTGCTTAATGTGGCGAGCCCAGCGCGGGTCCGAGTCCATGACCACACCAGGAAGCGATGTGAACGTACAGGCTCAAGCTTTTTTGCACCAACCTACTTCAACCAACTTTCACTTCATTCTCATATCTCACATCTAATGTTTCGCGTGCAATGGGGTAGTGTACTGTTCTCCAGTGGTGAATTACCCCAGGTCATAGTAATGATTTATTTGTTGTTGTTGTTGTTGTTGCACCATCCCAAAGAGGGGAATTTCTCATAGCCTTGCGGGTGCAAGGGAGCTCGACGCACTTTTCGGGCGAAAGGTCCATCCCAAGTCGCGTCAGGTACAGATGGACATTGTTTAAGGCTAGCTGCAAACGGCGCTGAATGGCTGGTCGTGACTTGCCTACAGCCCAAAGGGCAACGGCATCGGTATGCACAGAGAATGCTACTTTGCGTTGAATTATCGATTTTACGCCTGCCATTACCACTTTAAAGAGTGTAGGTCTCAAAATGCTACCTAGGGGTACGCGTTGATGAACAGGATGCTTAGAGCTTTGGCCATGGGATGTGCGGACAGCTACAGTCCGCTTCGTAAGCAAATCGTGGAGCCAGTTGAGGAGTCGACCAGATACTCCAAAAAAAGCGCAAGGCGTGCAGACGGACAATCGGAGGTGTGCGTGAACGGAGGCGGAAGGGAATGAAGGGAGCCGGAGGACGGAGGCGTGCAAACGGACAAAAGTCCGTTTAGAATGCTTCTCCTTTTGAAGTTCTTGGAAAAGATACCTTCATCTCCGAAGCACAAAACGCCTTTTCTTTGGCGGTATCATATGAGAGTCACTGGTAAAGAGTCTCAAAGCTGGGCTGGTAGCGTCACCCTTTTCTTCCCTGAAGGCATTCAGTTGGGGCAGTACCTTGATTGGAGGAAGGCGTTACGGCACCGCCTGAAGAGTTGCCGCTATCCTACGTGGTGCTAAGTCTGTAGGTCAAAGCTTCCGTACTGGCGAAAGTACCGCTCTGTCTACCACTGTCTTCACCCGGAGGTGCACGCTTCTGAATAAGAAATCGTCCCATCGGCGTGCGACTTCTGGCACATGTAAAACCAAACAAGTCCCAGTTGCACCATATCATGTGCACCTTGTGTAGCTGAGTCGAGCTAGAGAGCGCCACGTCTAGTGACACCATGTCGTGGCGATTCATAAAAACGCCTCGTGCAGTGGACCCCTGCCACAAAAGAACAATATATGACTTTATGTTTGGGGACATCAGGGAAACAGACTGCTCAGTTAAACAACGACCACCACCACTACCGGGCCGATTTCGCGTGAGTTGTAGGCCAGGAAAAAAGCTAGGGAAAAAAATTAGCCACGGTAGTGCCACGGTGAAAGTGCGAGTGGCAGTACAGCCCCTTTATTTATGACACGGGTATGCTAGCGAGTAAATAAGGAAAGGTTTCAAGTGACACTTACCGTGAAATAATAACAAATCGCCGCGGTAAAGGTACGGACATCAGAAGAACCAAGGCGCCGCGAATTTGGAAATGCATTTTACATCCGTCATGTAGTAGTACTTTGTCAGTTGCTTTAGGACGTTTTCAAGGGCTCTAAATTCACGACATAACAACTCCATAATTTTACAGAAGACCATGTTCACAGCTACGCGTGTAGAGTTGTACACTTTATGTACGTATATGCCTAAGGCGGCCTTGCATGTTAATAAAGTAATGGATAAAGAAATCGATGTGTTCTCTCAAACGTCGTCTCTGTCATGTTTTATCGTATCCGCGAGGCTGCAGACAAGTTTCAAAGCTTTTTCGTCAGCGGCTCGAGCAGATGTGATGTTATCGTGTGACTACGCTAATATGCCACGTGAGCTCACTCCGCAGTATCGTGATCGTGAGTGTGCGATCAACGACATTCACATGCGAGAGGTCCGTCCAGTCTGTGATACTCGGAAGACTCGGTGACTGTATTACACGCCGCAGCAAACCTTTCCATTGCAAGTAGCGATAATAGTGAGTTTTAGTACACCCTACGCTGTCGCCTTTGCGTACGTAAGGGATAGCGTTGGTGGTTCTGAGCACGCGCGCAACATAAAGAGAGCTTCGCGCATTGCGCAGAACCACCACGCTATTCCTTACCTACGCTGTCGCCTTTGCGTACGTAAGGGACAGCGTTGGTGGTTCTGAGCACGCGCAGAACATAAAGAGAGCTTTGCGCATTGCGCAGAACCACCACGATATCCCTTACCTACGCTGTCGCCTTTGCGTACGTAGGGGATAGCGTTGGTGGTTCTGAGCACGCGCACAACATGAAGAGAGCTTCGCGCATTGCGCAGAACCACCACGCTATCCCTTACCAACGCTGTCGCCTTTGCGTACGTAAGGGATAGCGTTGGAGGTTCTGAGCACGCGCATAACATAAAGAGCGCTTTGCGCATTGCGCAGAACCACCACGCTATCCCTTACCTACGCTGTCGCCTTTGCGTACGTCAGGGATAGCGTTGATGCTTCTGGGCACGCGCAGAACATAAAGAGAGCTTTGCGCATTGCGCCGAACCACCACGCTATCCATTACCTACGCTGTCGCCTTTGCGTACGTAAGGGATAGCGTTGGTGGTTCTGAGCACGCGCAGAACATAAAGAGAGCTTTACGCATTGTTCAGGACCACCACGCTATCCCTTACCTCCGCTGTCGCCTTTGCGTACGTAATGAATAGCGTGGTGGTTCTGCGCTGTGCGCAACGCTCTCTTTATGTTCTGCGAGTGCGCGGAATCACCAACGCTATCCCTAACGTACGCAAAGGTGATAGCGTACGATATACTCAAACTCACTATTTGTAGGCAACGTATCGGTCTTGGCATGAGCCCGACTGCGGTTATGAGCTATCGTGGGCCAAAATGGCGAGCCGCATGCGCACGTGACGGCAACACCGCAGCTGTCAATGAGCTGTGTGGAGGAATTTCGCGCCCGCGTTTTCCGGAATACACCTCCGTGAGCACATGATATCGATAAAGTGTGATGCTAGGTGAATAAACCGTTCATATTTTACAAAAATAGCTTTTACACAGTTAGGTGCACCTCCAGTCATATGCACTGATCAAGACCAACGAGCAAGAGTCGCTCACTGACAGTTCCTTGCGATTTAGTGTTCTGTAATTTACCTTCTCTGGGTTCCACGTTTCGGGTCCCATACGGGTCCCATCATCAGAAGTTGAAGAACAGATGTTCGGGCATATGAGGCTATCTTTCATACCCTGAAAGAGTCCATGATGAAACGGTTCGGCCATGTAGAACGTCTGTGCCCAACAGCGACTTGACTCTTTACCTACGAGCCTGCTGTGATACGAGCCATAATCAACGTGTTTGAAACAGCAGCCGGTCCACTCAACGTGAGTATAACTAGCCCACGATAACTGCAGAAATAACTTCTAACACAAAGCGCTCTAAAAAAAAAAAACAAGTGACAGCACTCTTATAAATATTGTGTTATAAAAAAGGTTCATCTTAAAATGCATCACCGAGGCAAGAGATCCACCGGTGGATATCTTGACTCGGAGTATCTCTTGACCCGTTGGATCTCTTGAACCGGTTGGACCTCTTGACTCGTCTGAGGGTTCGCCAGGGTTGGATCTTTTGACCCCTTTTTGTTACGTCGTTAACTCTAACATCGCAAATCAGAAATTACGCGTATCTAAACTCGTTTTATGTGCGGTATAAATAGAATATAAATTCAACAATAACTTTATTTCGAGACGATGAATGGGGGTTTCATCGCGAATACAAATTCAGGTGCCCTCACGCAACACCTGAATACAAATTCATGTGGCAAATCAACATCTCAATTTATTGAATAGTTACTTACTTTGTAACACATAGCGCAGTCAAAGAAAAGCCGACAGTTCTCTTATGTCATTTATGTTAAAAGCAGGTGATGCATTGTAAGATCATCCTTTTTTATAACACAAGATTTATAGGAGTGCTGTCACTTTTGTTTTTTCTTTACAGCGCTTTGTGTTAGAGATTATTTCTACAGTTATCGTGGGCTAGTTATGTGGAGTTATGTTATGCTATAATGTGCTAGTTAGGTGGACCGGCTGCTGTCTGAAACACGTTCATTATGGCTCGTATCACAGCAGGCTCGTAGTTCAACAGTCAAGTCGCCGTTGGGCACAGACGTTCTACATGGCCGAACCGTTTCATCAAGGACTCTCTCAGGGTACGAAAGATAGCTTCATATGCCTGAACATCTGTTTCTTTTTCTTTTTTTTTAAGTATCAACTTTGCCTTTAATTTTTTCCGCCGTCCACAAAAGGACAAACACTTTGCGGTTGGGCCCATTATTATCGGTAACAAGCTTCTGTTCTGGCATAACTTGGGGAGGGCTCACGCCAATGGACACAAAAGTACAAAGACAACTCTGAGTCCAGCAGTATACCCTGCATTTTGGGGTTGAAGTCAATGAACGTGACAGGTCAATGTTGACTGGAAAGCACAGTCAGACTGTGTTTTCCCGCACGTCCGTCAGGAAAAGAATAGAATAACGTGATAAAGTTGGGGGGCAATGAAAAGAACGCGATGTAAGTTGAGCTCAGTATTCATGGTAACAAGCATCCGTTCTGGCATAGCGTGTTACAGCGCTAGGGGCAATGAACATAAAAGTGCAAAGGCAACTTTAAGCCCCGCAGGGGGACTCGCCGCCGTAACCTACAGCAGAACGTCAGGATTTTCTCGCATACTTTTTTGTGTGCGTGTACCTGTGTGGCACTGGCAAGAAGAGAGAAAACACTGAAAAGTATTCACTGTTATGGGGCATATTACTTCCTAACTTAATACTACGTACAGCGCAATCGTTCTCCAGTGAACATGGTAAGGGGATACACTTTCTTTTCTGTCGGGATTCCGACCAGTATGACGCTTTGACTGATTGGATTTCTTGACTCGCCTGTCACGTGACCGGTTGAATCTCATGGCTCGATGGATCTCTTGACCAGGTTGGAACTCTTGGCGCTTTGAATCTTTTGACTCGCCTGTCACGTGACCGGTTGGATCTCCAGACTCTATGGATCTCTTGACCGGAAGCGTCCGCTACTGCTTATTTATGTACTAGTGGGGTGTAACAGTCTGGAAGAGGGCCAGGGTGCTTGTTGATAGTATCTTTTGTTTTCTTTACGTACCAGGATTCGAGATGCTTCCGTACACCACGCGTGAACTTCCGTGAACACTTCCGTGAACACGCGTGCAAGGCAGGACACGTGGTAGACCTTGATAACCCATCCATTCTTGCACGGGAGACCAAGTGGGGTGTACGGAAGCATCTCGAATCCTGGTACATAAAGAAAACAAAAGATACTATCAACAAGCATCCTGGCCCTCTCCCAGACTGTTACACCCCACTAGTACATAAATAAGCAGTAGCGGATAGGACGGTTCACTTCTGATGATGGAACCAGTATGGGACCCGAAACGTCAAGTCTTAGGGTACATTTATGCTGCAGCATCGCTACTCGCTGCTCGCTGCAGCTTCAAGCACATCGCTGCTCGCATAACCGCTAGGGTGCGTTTACCCTGCAGATTGCTCAAGATGCTGCTCGCTTTCGCTATATCAGTCGCCTAGCAGCGTTCACTGTGGAAGGATGGAAACGAGGAAAAGTGGGAAGGAGGAAACCGACTTCATCACAACCAATCGCAGGTCGGATTTCAAGACGCCAGTCATCAATGATACCAGGAAGACAAACATGTTTACATTCCTAGGTGCAGCGAGCAGAGCGGCAAGCAGCGGCGAGGATAAGCGAGCAGCCAGGCTGCAGGGTAAATGCACCAACAGAAAGCTCTGTGTTTGACCTGTCATCGCCAGAAGTCAGGTAGTCCCCGGGCATGTTCAAACATGTTTGGCAGCGTTGTTGTGGCGATGATCATGGCGTGCATCTTTGGCAAGCAGCGATGCTGCAGCATGAACGCGCCCACAGAGATACATGTGTTTGTTTCGTCATCGCCAAACAGCGATGTGCCATGTGCCAGCAGCGATGCTGCAGCATAAATGTACCCTTATGTTGTTTACTGTGTTGCTTGCCGGTGCGCTGAATTTATTAAACACGTCTACTCCCGGCCTCTGGACTATATTCATCCAAGTGTACTGTTGTCAACTACGTTTTATTTTGTTTCTGACAGCGACCTTCTGAAAAACTAGAAAGAAACAACTCAATTGCATATCAGCATGAACCGTGCTATTTGCACGATAAGTTATTCCGTTTTAACAGTAATAGTTTCCTGCTGTGTTCCTTTGTCACAAAACTGGCAGCTTCCTTGACTTTTCTGTTTCTCTCATAAAGAAAAGACCATGGTGAAATAATTACGGAAGAAAAAAAAAAACAATGGCTAACGTACTGGACAATAGCATCCATGTTCGTTGACTTTAATTGAGCCAAGAAAAAAGACAGAAAAGCATCCGACTGCCTTGTCAAGATATATTCGATGGATCTCGTGATTACCTACAGAAAAAAAAAAAAAAAGAACTGCTCCAGTTTGAACAAAACAAACGTTTGCAGGTTCCTTGTCGGCAACTGTGAAGGTAAAGCTGCACCTTACGGAGCGAAAGAATCCATGTGTGAATCCAGTCTCGAAGATATTAGACCAGCAAATGTAGGCAGCCAAGTCTTGACAAGAAATGCCAGTAATCCTTCTTTTACAATTTGGTCTCGTCATCCAGCGTGTATTCACAAGGAAAACTGTTCAACGTATTCGTTCAGGGTAAGTACGAAACGGAGATACGGCAAATACTCATTCGGCATGATGCTAATTAACGAAGATGAGCTCACATCTAATTGGCACTACTTCCCGGTGCTTGCCACGTACGTATATGTGATGGAGAGGATGTGGGTGCAGAGAACGGGTCAGAAATAGACGTCGGTGTCCATCCAGTAGACATAGTGTCCATCTTTCATTGCTTTGACTCTATATAGGGCCGTTGTCTGAGTTGATTGATCGAGTTGAGCCTAGCATTCGGTCAACGAGAAGCGAGTCTCAATAAGAGTTTCATTACTGTGGACTTTCCGATGAACAAGAAAGGGTGTTGAGAAAGGATAACAGCCCCAATACTGAGAACAGGACAAGAGTCAATCTGAAATAAAGTAAAACCTGAAACAATCGCGGAAGAATAAGCTGATCAGAAAGGCCTTGACAAGAACAGTGGGGCAGCTTAGATGACATGTAATGATATAATATATCTTTGCGCGGAGAGAGAAACCTCAGAGAGAAAATATATAGAGAAAAATATAACTCAGAGAGAAAAGTGCAATACATCTCGGTCTGTTCGTGCCATGGAGGAAGGAAAGAGAGGAGGAGCCCTATTGCTCTGAGAAGTGAAGCCGAGATTGGGGGCCACTCCAGTGACATCACCGCTCGCGTTCCGGTTTCGGTTACATACATCTCTATGGGAGCCCCCAACGCATAGTTTCGGAATACTTGGAGAGGTGTGGTGGAAGCGCGCCGAAGTGGCCCCCAAAGTTGCGGGTGCAAAGACACCTCATTGGACTATTTAGGTAACGTTACCCTCGCGTGGCTCCAAAGAAGCTACAGCTCACCTCCTATCCTCACGTAACTTGCTCCACATTTCTCTCTACTGTCGAAGAGCCGTTGGGGCGCCTCCTTTTCTTCTTTCCGCCATGGTTCGTGCATACTACATAAGAAGAAGACGTTTATTGTCTACGCAGGGATTTCTTCGTCCTTTCCTGGTCGGATATGCTGTTCGTGCGGTGTTACGTGTTGTATCCAGCTACAAGCTCATCGCTCGAAAACCACTAGTATTACTTCGAGCGCTACTGAAGCCGGATAACCTGAGGGTGGCACTATTTCTTGGCTGCTTTGGAGGTTTTTACAGAGTAAGAAATTTTCGTCTCATAATCTGCAATACCAGGGTATGCCAGGGTATGTACACAGTAAACTTTTTTACACTTTTTTGGTGTAAAGGGCTTGCCCCATGGCACACACCTTTTTGGTGTTGCCTTTACACTCAAATGATGGGTGTTTTCTAATACACCCTTTAGTTAAGTGTATTCCTAATAAAATACTGTTATAATGGGTGTTTAAAAACAAAAACACCCTTAAAATGGTAGTATTCTATTGAAAACACCTTTTATGATGGAATTATTTGCTAGCAAATATTCCCTCGCAAATAGTGTAATAGGAGCTTCCGCGGCAGCATACCGACACCACTGGCCAAGACATACAGTTCGACGTTCGATGGCAAGCAGCACCGCGAACACGGTAGACTTCCAGCCGTGGTTCCATCGTAGAACCTAAACCGGAGTGCGATGCGTCTCAGGCACGCCTCGTTAGCTTGTTAACACTGTGGGACCAACGTGAGTGCAGAGGCATAAAGAGACCTCGGGCACCCTCAGTAGCCTATATTGGCGTGTCGGATGTATCATATACTGAAATAAAATTTGTTGGGGCACTGTAGAAACCTGCCACATTGCCCATTCCGAAGACGACGACCAATGGCTCCATCGCGTGATCTTTTTCTTCTCTTACTGTTCTACCATTAAACGGGTTCATACCCAAGGCTCTCTGTCCTGTCTTCCACATTGGTGCCGTGAACGAGAAGGCAACAGGGCTGTCATCATCGATCGTCCCTCACACAGGTATGGACCGCTCACACTTGATCAAACGACGCAAAGTCCTCCGAACGCAAGCCACTACGGTCGTCAACGAGCTCCAGCAGCTCATCGCTACCGATCCCCTCACTGATCGCTATGACATTGACGAGAACTGTTCACGCCTTCGCGAAATCGACGATGCGTTACGCGAAGTCGACAATGCCCTCGCACCCCTTTTTACTGAAGAGGAATCTGAACAAGAATACGATAAACAGTTCGAGTACGAAGATAAGATTCGGAGAACCCTCTTTCGTGCCAACGTTTTCTTGACGGCAAACTACTCCCCATCACGGGCGCCTCCAGCTGCTCATACAGTTAATTCCTCTCAGAATACCAACGAAGCTCCTGCCATTCCTCCGCGTCGAACCCTTCGCCTTCCTACGCTTGATCTCGTCAAATTCGATGGACAGAAAGGCAAATGGCAGCAATTCTGGACTCGTTTCGAATCTATCGTTCATAACAATGTCACTCTCGCCGACGGCGATAAGATGAACTACTTGATGGCTGCCTTGGAAGGTCCCGCTGCAAACGCAATTAGTGGCTTACAAATAACGGCAGCGACGTATAACACAGCCATCAGTCTTCTCCGTGATCGCTTTGGGACCGACTCTGCTCTTATCGAAGATCAGCTGAAAAGTCTTGCAGACGTCGAACCTGTCAAATCAAGCCGACAGGTCCCACAACTTCGTAGTCTGTACGACTCTGTTCAAGCGCACCGTCGTGGACTGGAATGCCTAGGCGTTAGAATTAAATCTTATTCTGTGATGCTATATCCTATTCTACTGCGCGCGATCCCTACGGACCTCGCCTTACAATTTAAACGCATTCTCGGCGAAAACACGGACACGGATCAGTCCACCGGGGATACGGATCAGTCGTCGCCACAGGACTTCCACACGAAAGCGCTTTCAAAGCTCTTAACGTTTCTGGGAAACGAGATAACTTACCGAGAGCAGGTCCACCATCACACGTTCCAAGCTCCTTCTGGAAATGGTGGTTTAAGGTTCGGATTTCAATCCCGATTCAAACAAAGCTCTCGTGATCCTTTGACGACTCTGCAGAGCACCACCAGACGCGAGAAGTGTATCTTCTGCAGTAGCTTGGCGCACCTTACCTCAGACTGTACCGTGAGCAAACCTCTCCAAGACAAGAAACGGATGCTAGCCGCTGAACGTAGATGCTACCGCTGTACCAAGCCGAACCACTCGGCTAAACTCTGCAGAGGCACCCCAAAATGTAAAACTTGCTCTGGTAGGCACGTATCCAGCATGTGTGACCCCTCATACCGTCCTCGTCCTAATGAAGCCACTCAGACCGTTAACTTGAAGGCTACAGTAGTCCCGTCCAAACACAGAGTGCTTCTTCAGACCGCAACTGCACGCTGCCGAGGATCCACCATTGCCCTGCACGCGCGACTAGTCCTCGATGGCGGCAGCCAGCGAACGTTCATCTCGACCGGACTGTCCAATGCACTGCGCTGCAAGCATCTTCATACCGAAACTATCTCGATAGGATCCTTCGGGCACGCTGTGAGTCGCCCCCAGCCAGTCAACGTCGTCGAGCTTCATATACTCGGCAATTCATCGATAGAAGAACAAACCATCACTGCGCTGGTAGTCGAGCGAATCTGTTCGCAGGTTCTTGACGCTCCGTCAACGGAAATAACGGAAAAAATGAAGACGTATGGACTTGTGCTCGCTGATACTACCGCTCCAGACGATCCTGCCCCAATCAGCCTGTTGATCGGCGCCGACCACTATTGGGATTTCGCCACCGGTCGAACGCACCACCTACACCAAGGAGTACAAGCCGTTGAGACCACTCTCGGCTGGACGCTACAGGGACCCTATTCGCCAGCATATTCCGTCAAGACGACTAGTTGTCACCAAATAGCTGTGCTCAACACTGTATCCCAATGCTCAGGAGAGCTCCACACACTACTGGATCGTATATGGACCTTGGACAGTATCGGCATCTCGGCGACCGAAACACAGAAAGACAGTCACGTACTGGAAGAATTTGAAGATTCCATTAAGCTGGAGAATGGACGATATGTGGTGTCGCTACCATGGCGCGCAAACGTCTCCATGGAACCTAACCGACAAACAGCAGAGCGACGTTTGACGCAAGTCACCAGGAAACTGTTGAAATCTCCCGATCTAGCCGCCACGTACGACACCGCCATACGCGAATACCTACTCTCTGGTGTGGCAGAACGAGTATCGCACGATGCCCACAAAAACGACCAAGCTCATATTTACTATATGCCTCATCATGCCGTAATTCGGGAGGACAGGATAACAACCAAGGTCCGGATCGTGTTTGATGCCTCTTCGCATGACGACTTCACACGATCGCTGAACGACAACCTCGATCCCGGACCGAACCTCAACCCGAGCATACTCAGCCTACTCCTAAACTTCCGCCTCCATCCTATTGCGTTAGTTGCCGACGTCCAAAAGGCTTTCCTTCAAATCGCCATTCGCCAGGAAGACCGTGATGCGCTCCGCTTCCTATGGTACTCTACACCACCAACGTCGGATCAGCCATTGCCTGACGTCGAGACATGGCGCATGACAAGGGTGACGTTCGGGACAGCTCCCAGCACATTTCTCCTAGCAGCAACATTACGTCACCATCTCCGTTGTGTTGCGGAAGAACACCCCGCAGCCGTCGAGCAACTGACAGACGCCATCTATGTAGACGACGTCATAACGGGTGCAGTTAACGAAGAGGATGCCTGTCAGACGTATCGAGAACTTCAGGACATCTTCGCCAAGGCATCCATGACATTGCAGAAATGGGGTTCCAACAGCGCAAAACTCCGTGACATCTTCAAGAACGAGCCGAACGCCATTCTGATCAACAACACTACCAAAGTACTAGGAGTGACATGGGATCAAGAGAAGGACGTATTGTCACTGCCGATTAAGTCCCTGTCGCAAGAGCACAACCAGAACCCGGTATCCAAAAGGAAGGCACTAACGCTTGTAGCCGAAATCTACGACCCTCTAGGTCTCGTCATACCGTGCACAGTAACCGGCAAAATTCTTCTACAGGAAACCTGGAAACGTCAACTCGCATGGGACGACAACTTACCGGAAGACCTACTGACGAAATGGCAGGCATGGCACACCGACCTGCAACGTCTGAACGACATTCAACTGCCACGCTGCTACACACCAGGTGCATCTATCACAAACGGCGCCGAGCTCCACTTCTTCTCGGATGCAAGTCCTCTTGCCTATGGAACCGTTGCCTACATGCGTATCGTGAACGACACAGGTATAGTTACCACACACTTGCTCACTTCAAAGTCCCGGCCGGCTCCTCTCAAAACCGTGACGCTCGCGCGTCTGGAGCTTCTAGGAGCGCTTATCTCCTCCAGACTCGCGAAGTTCCTTCAGGAGAACTTCAAGCTTCCAACGACGAATCACTTCTGGTCCGACTCGACCATCGCGCTCCAATGGATTCGTGGCAGCGCCACTAAGCCAGGCCAATTTGTCGAAAACAGAGTCCGAGAGATACGGCAGAATGTGGGACAGAACAATTGGTCGTATGTGCCATCTTCGTCAAACCCGGCAGACCTGCTGACTAGAGGCATTACCTCGCAGCATTTAATCAGCTCCATGCTATGGTGGGAAGGGCCATCCTGGCTGCAACAAGCTTCGGAAGATTGGCCGGCACACGAAAACACAGCACTGACCGTAGCACAGTCAGACGACACCCTCCCGGACACTCCAATCGTGCTAACTACGCTTGCACCTCAGGAATCCTTGATTCCCATCGAAAACTTCAGCGACCTCAACCGGCTTCACCGGGTAACCGCCTGGGTGATTCGATTCACCGAAAATGCGAGGCGCAACACCAACCGAGGCCCACTGAGCACGGAAGAAATAGAAAATGCTCAGTGCTACTGGATTCGACACGTCCAAGCCTCGAGCTTCCCCGAGGAGCTAGACTGCATCTCTAGAGAGCAGCCACTACGCACAACATCAAAGATAAGTGACTTGCAACCATTCATTGACAGCAACCGCATTCTAAGACTAGGCGGGCGCTTGAGTGCCAGCCAACAGGCCTTCTCGGAGCAACACCCGGCCATCATACCGTCGTACTCCCACTACGCAAAGCTCCTGATCACCGACGCACATCACCGTGTATTCCATTCCGGCGTCCGTGACACTCTGGTACAGCTCCGAGAAGAGTTCTGGATAATCCGTGCTCGCCAAAGAGTCAAACAGATACTTGGACGCTGTATCACCTGCAGAAGAAACAACAGTCGAGCCTCCACAGAAGTCCAAGGACAACTACCCGCCGATCGAATCACCAGAAGCCACCCGTTCCAAGTGATAGGCGTAGACTTCGCCGGTCCCTTGACACTGCGCCAAAATCGAAGGTACTTCACCAAAGCACACATAGCCCTGTTCACCTGCGCTGTCACCCGAGCAGTACACATAGAACTCTGCGAGGACACATCAGCTGTAAAGTTTCTCCAGGCATTCCGCAGGTTCACCTCTCGGCGTGGCATATGCAGCAGCGTGTACAGCGACAACGCGAAGACATTCAAAACTGCCGCGAAAGAACTGCACGAAATCCGCAATGTCCTGAGAGATCCACTCGTTCAAGACCATTCATCCGCACGGGGCATCCAATGGCACTTCATTGTGGAACGAGCCCCATGGTGGGGTGGGTTTTATGAGAGGCTGATCCGTTCAGTGAAGAACGCCATACGGAAGACTCTCTCGAGGAGACTCATCGATTTTGCCGAAATGCGAACCCTCTTAACCGAGGTGGAGGCAATGATTAATTCTCGCCCCCTCACATTCGTGTATAGCGACGATGCCGAGCCCGTCCCACTCACACCAGCCTCTATGATCATCGGAAGACGACTGCTCTCCAGACCAGCAACGAATTCAACCCCTTCGGCAGAAGTGCTGGAAGATGCTGCACAGTCGAACGTCTTGTTCGACTGTGCAGCATCTTCCAGCACTTCTGCCGAAGGCCCATGCACGCCATGTGGAAACGACGTGACGCATACATAGACGCTGTATGGGAAAGATGGCAGAAAGAGTACTTGACAGAACTCCGCTCCGCGCATCACTCAAAGACCAAAGGTCAATGCAACGTCGACGTCGGGGACCTGGTCATCATCAAAGAACCTGGCGTCAACAGACTTTTATGGAAGTTGGGGTTAGTCGAACGTACGCTTCCAGGCTCTGACGGTAGAGTCAGAGTGTGCCTGTTACGAACCCCTGAGCAAAAGCTCATAAGACGCGCCATCCAGCACATATACAAGCTCGAGTCCTCAGGGCACCACGACACCTCGCCCGGGGGCAGGCTGTAGAAACCTGCCACATTGCCCATTCCGAAGACGACGACCAATGGCTCCATCGCGTGATCTTTTTCTTCTCTTACTGTTCTACCATTAAACGGGTTCATACCCAAGGCTCTCTGTCCTGTCTTCCACAGGCACGTTCGTTACATGTGGTGGGGCGGGAAACGTGTGTAGCGGTGGCGGGAATGTGTTTTTGCAACTAACACCCACGCTTGCAACGAGTCAAAGATATAAGCTCAATTTCTAACATCCCTCCCTGTCAAATACTGTGTTTTTAACTCAGGCTATCGTCTATAATGGGATTACTTGCTGAGCGGAGCTGTGGAACCAGCATAATTTTTCTCTCACAAAATAAAACACCATTTTTAACACCATACTCCCAATTCAAATGGGTGTACAAAAGGTGCATTCGGCGGAAAACACCTGTTTCAACACCCTACTTTACACCCTTAATGATCCACATTGGTAAAACGTGGTGTATGTCGATATTAAACCCTTACTAATGCACTTTTTGCACTCTTTGTGGAATAGAGAAGGGTGTTTTATAAGAATACACCTTGTTTGAGCAAATAAAGGTGTAAAATGCTTTACTGTGTATGCCTTATGGCGCACAGTGCACTGTAAATTGAAATCATGTGCTGTGAACACAGGCATTTCACCCCTTGTAATGTGAATCTTCGATAACGCGTCTCGAAGAGAAAGTAGAAGAGCGTCTCTTGGTTTTTAACACGTTATTGTTGACGTGCTCACGGGATTTTGTGACCCTTCCTTATGAAAAATTGTATTGCCGTCCTATAGACTTTCTACAAAAAAAAAAGTCGCTAGAGGAAGTGGTGTCCCTCTACATGAGCCCCTGCCGGCAATGATGGAATGCCCCAGCGGGCATACACGTTATAGTCAAGAAATGGACTGCATATGCACTTCTTTTAGACAGCAATTTTTCTTTTTCCTCTGTTTAGTTCCTTGGCACAGACTGTCTTAGACATATGTTGAAGAACTATACACCATTTGTCTTTTGGGACTTTATAGACTTAATGGTACAATCCCGTACGGCCGTCTTTAGACTTTTTATTGCAACGCTATTCCTAATTTTTGTCGTAAAAGATGATAGAGAATATGCAGACGTTACAAAGACCTGTGAATCAGAGTGCACATTCAAGGAACACACCTGGAGAAATATGTAGGTTTTATCATATTTATTTTCGGCCTATACATGTTACACAAGCATTGTTGCGAGGGGATCCGGCCCGGTCTCGTGACGCGCGTATCCTGCAAAGTAGCGCTTTAGTCGTTTTTGTCATAGGAACAACGCACTGCGCAACTGCCAGAATACGGTGTTTTACACAGAATTACACTTAGAAGGCCTGCCATCGCATGTGGCATATTATAGCGGTGTATTTTCTCATCGGTGCGACACCCTACCGGTGAGCGGTAATAGGCTTGTTTACTCGTTTAGAGGGGTGAGCGAGTGCGCTGGTAGCGACACACCGCGCTAGTTCCGGTGTGGCTTGAATGTACTCGAAATGTGGTTTGTGGTGTCGCTGCCGGCACACTCCGCCACCAATCTGAACGAGTGAAGAATCCCGTTTCCGCTTGTCGCTGAGGTGTCGCACCGAAGAGAAAATACACCGCTCGCGTGTTGCGTAAACTGCTGTCGGGGCCTGTACGTTGAAGAGAGCGTAGTTCGCATGGTGTAATTGGTACCATCTCTGACAGGCAGTCACGAAAGTGCGGGTTCGAATCCCACTGCTGTTGCCTTTTCTTCAGCTGCCATCATTCAATTCATTATGCTATGCAAGCAGCTGCCGCTCTCTCTGACTACATTCAGTCTCTTTTTGCCTCCCCTCTTTCTCGGATCAGAGGAGAGGTAATCTCTGGTTCGGATGGGCGAGGGGGTTTTGTGCCACAGACACGGCGATCCCAAGAAACCATCCCGGTAACCAGCAGCAGCTGTAACATAAATTCCCTCCCTTTCAATATCTTCGGTTACCTTTAACTTAGCCAGCCGTCGGAAGCTCAGCGAAACGCGCCGCTTCGAAAACGATGTCGTAGTGGCGCAATCACGCGGAAAATACCTAATTGACTGGATGGAATATGTGGATGGTCGTTGGTCCCCGAGAACTGAGTCCGTTCTTATCGCGCTGATTGACCATCTCCCGTGGCTCAGTGGTTAACGTGCTGGCCATGTCACGTCACGACTGGGAGGTACCCGAGTTCGAATCCCGATGCCGGCTGTGTTGTCTGGGGTTTTTGCTGGGTTTTCCTCAGACGCTTTCAGACATACGTCGGCACAGTTTCCTTAGAAGTACCTCGGCCCAGGACGCACACTCCCCCAGGGCGTCAGTCGTGACGTTGCCCACCTCTGTGAGGCCGACAACGGCGAGCCCTTTCACCAGCACCACCACCATCGCGCTGATTGGACGAGACACATTTGATTGAGGAGCCGAACCGCCGAACGCCAGAGAAACGTTTAGAGACGAGAGACGTGTCCTGTCACGCGTGCCCTCTCAGACTCCCACCGTTGTGCTCTCAGACTCGCAGATGCTTTTTTCGATGGTTTTGAATGCTCCCGATTTAGATTGTGGCGAACTCCCGTAAGCGGCTAATGTGAACACGGAATAGCTGATCCAGCTTATCATCACAACACTGGAAGGTACGGACGTGACAGGTAATCCCGTCACCTCCAAAGGACGTACAAATCGTTCGTGAGGAAGTAGGCATTCCTTCTTTCGTTGTCTCGCAGGTGAACGGTAAGACAAGTTTTGTTACTTTTTGTTACTGAAGGAAGTAATGCAGTTTTAGCCTGTGAAGTGTGCTATTTAAAAATCACTCTGTAACGACACAACTTGTACATATCAGATATGCTGCTACTTAAATTACGTGCTGATTGTACTAGTTGACCCTCATGTCCCAGCCAGGGTGTCGGAGCGAACCGAAAACCAGAACCGATAACCGCAAAAAACCGCTATTTTGGTGCGAACCGGAACGGAATCGAAACCGTATACATTTTTTTCGCTCAGGAGGGAAACCGAAAAATTTATTTAACGGTTTTCGGTCCAAGAAAAACTTCGCCGGTTTGGACTACAAGTAGGCCAATGAAACTGACGTCGCGTGTTCTGAAGTCATGTCATGGATACTGTACGAGGGTTTAAAAAAAATACGAGGGTTACGGTTACGGTGGAACGTATGTCGGTATGACCCTTAGGCTCCCTGTGTAACATTTTATCGTTCGCGCACATAGACTTAGAGGTACATGTGACCGGTTGTGACTCTACCAATGTGCCGTAGTGTTCGTTTTCATTTTATCCGCCCAAGCCCTTCTCTCTGGTTACGCTCCCCTTAAGAGGAAACACACTCAAATAAACAGCGACCCAAGCAGGCTGCATAACGGCTTCTCTATCGGTAATGTCGCGCAACGAGTCCCTTGTTTGAGAGCAGCGAAGTTGAATACATTTATGTATCCGAGAGGGCAAGCGCGTACGAAGTGGTGCCTCTTTTGTGGACAGGACACGAAGAAAAAAAAAAACGGAGTCGTCGAGCGCGTTTGTGAGTGCTCGATTTGCGTCGTACTCGTGCGGTGGTGCTTGCTGGCTAGCTTGCTGGCAGCAGCAACAGGCATTCGGATGGGACGCGATCGCACCAATCTAGCAAGAAAGTACTTTACGTATGACATCACGACAAACAAGTCCGTCTGTATCATGCGCTTCAAGAAAGGGGAAAGCCTATTTGAAAAGACAGTCACCTACCGGAACCAGGAGCTACCAATTTCTCAGCTGCCTATTAATATTAAATACCATGTATGCGGAATAAACGGGTTTACATTTTGCAACATTGATTTTTTTTCTGGGAATGAATATGCCCACCAGAAGCGGAACCGATTAAAACCGGTATGAACCGTTATTTTTTTGCTCCGGAGCAGAACCGGTACCGGACCGTTTATGATAGAACCGGAACGAAAACCGGAACGAAAAACGTTTCGGTTCGACACCCTGGTCCCAGCTATTCTTTCACTGTGATCTACGAACGGTTGTGACATGTGTGCTCTGGTGTTCAAGTAGCAAATCAGCGTGGATTCATAAATTCATTCATTCATAATGAATAATAATATAATATTAATATATAATATAATATATAATTAATATTCATAAATAGTACAGTAATTTTCGTCCACAGTTATGCATGATCAATACAGTATTTTTATTTTACTTTTTAGTGCTCCGGCAGCTATCGGTGACGACGACACACCTGACTCACCTGTACATATTGAATGTGCGCACTGCGGTTAGTTTGAACTGCTCTTCAGTGTTGAAACACCTAAAGGTTGAATGAAGCCTGTTACAAGACATGTGTGTACAGTACATGTATAATGTTACTTTTTCGGAACACTTCATGAAGACAAATAAATAAATTTGCTCTATAAACAGCCATCGCTTTTAGTTTCTCTGCTGTGAGGCAACACGTTACTTAGCAAGCGTAACGTTCCTGAACTCGAGTTTGGCCGGTGCCATGGCGGAAGAATCGTTCGCTGCGTTCATCGACTGCGTTTTGAGCCACGATGGCCCTTAAAGGAACTGTAAAGTGAAATTTGAACCTCT
The DNA here is from genome assembly GCF_037126465.1 of Ornithodoros turicata. Taxonomy (NCBI): domain Eukaryota; kingdom Metazoa; phylum Arthropoda; class Arachnida; order Ixodida; family Argasidae; genus Ornithodoros; species Ornithodoros turicata. The sequence goes on from NC_088203.1 coordinate 64,120,739, forward strand.
GTTTCTGTGTGCGACCTGGTGGTGTTTGCCTGTGTGATGCCAGCACACAGAGCCTAAGCACTCAGCGTTAATTATTACACAGCATAAATTAGAAAAAATAAATCGGACGGCAGGTTGCGCCCCGCAACAGCTAAAAAAGTCATGATCGGAGTACTCCCGGCACGTGATAGCTAAGTCATACACGATGAACTTATGACCGGCTACTAATTACCAATAAACACTACTTTTAGAATCACAAGAATTACTGGGACAATTCTTCAAAATATCGAAGAAACAGTATCCAAAAATACTGTCAGCGCCCCCTGTTTGCTCTCCTCCCAACCATATCGCACGGCGTGTATTGCGTCTGGCGAGGTTTGTGTATGCAAAGAAGTTCATTTCTGAAGTTCTTCTGTTATTGAAGATCATATGAAATTACTCTAATTTTTAACAGTCATAAATTGTATTCACTCATTAAGGGAAACACCATCCATGCGCAAAGGCCGAGAAAAAAAAATAACCGAGCCTTGCAATTAGGCACTATTTCCTCGAAGACTTACTAAATGACTAAATAAACTTATCAAAAAGGACTTTTTCTACTTTCAATCAGTAAGAACCATATCAACATTTTTGTACAACAATTCAAGAAACTAATCATCGCTGTTTTGATGGACGCTGTTGCTTCTGTCTAAAATAACAGCCCCTATTGAAGATGAGGAAATAATAAGCGAGCCTGGACCACTCAAAGTGATCAATAGCCTCAACGCGCGAAAATCATATTTTCTTTCTGACTTTGCTCTTAAAAAGTAGCGCACTATCCACAAAGCGCGATCTCAGTTGTCTCGCGACGTAAACCCCCATTTATTATTATCATTATTATTATCCACAAAGCGTGCCAAGTTATCCTCAACCCCCATTTCTGCTTGCTACATGATGTGTCATGCAGTGACGCAAGGCAAGAATGAATAAATTTAGCATATGAAACGCATTTTCACCATTCCGTTTTGCAGCTTGCTTCCATGAGCAGACACACAACCCTTCCTTTTTTGTTCACGTTCGCTATGAATTTTAAATATTGTTACTTGAAATGCAACAAATTGCAGCAGATTCGTCTCACAGAGACGGAAATTTGCATTGAACGCTCAGGTACCCGATTTTCTGCGCTACGACTGCAAAATTAAGCACCATCATCAACACATATGTCATAATGCGTGTCATGCCTTATCGAGCAATATGCATACCGACAGGCATGACAAAACACAGAACAAACACACACTCCCGTTTCTACTGTCCGAAAATTATGGAACCGCGTAATAGTACGCACCCTGAATTTTACCAAGAAATCTAAACTTGAACAGAGCTACAAGCCCCACAAAAGCTAACACTGACAAACAACAACTTAAAAACAACAATTAACAAACACACCCATTCGTTTCTGCTGTCTGAATTCGCGCTAAATGCGTGAGCGATTCCAAGAGCAAGCACACCGTTTGAAGAAAGCCTAACAAATGTAGCTCAACACAGCCCTCGCCACAATAGCCGGGTGGGAGGCGGCACCATTCACAAAAAACGACTTCTCTGTCTGATTTTGCTTTTAAAACACGGTTAACTAGCAATTAAGCGCTCCAAGTTTTCCTTACTTCTCATTCCTTCCTGCGACTTCCGCGTCCTGTCATGCAATGAAGCATGGCAAGAATTAGTAACTTTAGCATTTTAGCAAAAGTCATTTTCACCATTCCATTTCGAAATTTGCTTCCATGAGCAGGCACACAACCGTCCGTTTTTTGTTCACATTGGCTATGAAAATCCAATAATCATATTTACTTCCAACAAATTGCAGTGAAATCCAGATTCGATTCACGGAGACGATAATTTCTACCCTCTGCGTTAAGCGCCCAGGTACCCGTATTGATGCTGGAATTGTAATAGCTGTGACTGCAAAACTTAAGCACCTTCATCAACATGACAGTTATAATGCGTGTCATGCTTTATCGAGCAGAGGGCATGCACAAGAAATGTGAAGCATCACAAGATACACGCTAACAAACAACAACTAACAGACACTCGCATTTCTCCTCTCAGAAAATTATTAAGCAGCATAATACGACATACTCTGAATTTTACCGATAAAACAAAGCTTCAACACAGCTACAAGCGCGACAAACGCGCAATCTATCAAGCACCTACAACAATAACTGACGGTTAACTAACAAACACACCATTTAATTCTACGCTAAAGGCATGAGCGATTCGATAAGAACAAAGCACACCGCTTTATGAAAGCCTAACATATGTAGTTTTAATACGGCCCTCGCTGCGATAAGAGCCTGCAAGGCTCATAAAATCGGTGCGAATCCTGGTAAATTAGCGCGCCCAAAACAAGCACTTCACCTTGCCCGCAATGCATTTCCACAAAGAACTCTATTAAAAAACGCGCGCGATCAACTTCATTTTTTAAACTAATATTTCGCGCAATCGTACATAACTTCTTCGCTCAACTCACAGGAAGAGCCATACACAAAGAACTTACGTGCCAAGTGGGGTCTCCGCATAAAATACGCCCGCATACAACAACTACAATAAATGATGACGATGAGATAGGGTGGTGTGCGGTGGCGTGGTGGGGTGAGGCACGCACACAACAACAACTTTATTTTTGGCTTTGGAGAGTGGGGAGGTTCATCGCCACATGCGATACTCTACCCCATTGCTGGTGGGAATGGGGGGAATAAAACATAGCGTACAGAAAGAATAAGCATAAGGAATAAGCATAGCGTACAGAAAGACGTCGAGCTCCATGCAGTAATAAAAAGAGATAAATAACACACATACAGACTCACATTTTTCATGACACACAACGAGCGTCGCGAGTCTTCACAGTCACAGAAATCCATATTATTTCTCTAAGTCAATAATTATTCATGGCAAAACACTGCCCATATATACTATGTATGCAGCCATGAAACAATAGAGCTTCGGTTCGGATGTAATAGGATTCACCGTCTGCCCATCGACGCGTACGAGAGAGAGAGAGAGACAGAAAAAAAAAAAAAAAAAAACGAGTGAAAGCAGGTTAGGAATGTGCGTTGGCTATGGCTATGCGTACAGAAAAAAAAGAAAGAAACGGTGTCATCATGCTCATATGCAGCAACTCTGATACACCTCCCTATTATTATTACTCAACTATTACAACTATACTATTATTAGCTTAACGCAGCCCTCGCCACAATCACCGTGTTGAACGCAGTCCTTTCTTTCTGATTTTGCTTTAAAAACGTAGCTTAAACAGTTTTTCGCACATAACATTTCTGCTTGCTACATGACGCGTCCTATCATGTAATAAAGCAGGGCAAGAATTACTAAATTTAGCACACAAAAAAATATTTTGCGATACCGATTCGCAATTCGCTGTAATGAACAGGCACATCCCTTCCCTTGTTTGTTCACAACTTCACAGCGCGCATGAAATTTAAACATTATTACCTAAAATGCAACAAATTACTGCAGGTTCGTCTCACTGGGAATGGAATTTCTACCCTCTGCGTTAAGCGCTCAGGTACCCGCATTTTTGCTCAAATAGCAAAATAGCTATGGCTTCAAAAAGTAAGCACCTTCAACAAGTTCATAGTTCCTGTCATGCCTTATCGAGCAATTTGCATACCGACAGGCATGACAAAACACAGAACAAGCACACCCATTTCTGCTGACAGAACTGAGCTGTACAATCAGGCACGGAGCAACCCTGGCAAAACAAGGACTCACACATTCAGTGAGCACTGACTTCTTCTTGAACAGCATAATACCACATACTGTGAATTTTACCCCGAAAACTCAGCTTGAACACAGGTACGGGCATGACAAACGCACGTGCTAAACACAAAACTGACAAACACACGCTTGCAGTGATACTGTCAAAACTCGCGTCACGTGAGCGTCAGCATAAGAACAAGCACTCCGGTTCTTGCTGTTGTTGTTGCTCTTAACTAACAAATGTAGCTTGATGCAGCCCTCGCTCTGATGACGGCGTGGAAGGTTCATAAAATCGATTCGAATCCAGGTAAAATAGCGCGTCCACAACAAGCACTTCACCTCGCTTGCAGGCGACCCTGCACCCATCTCTTTCCAGAAAATGCGCTAAACTTTATTTTTAATCAATATTTCGCGTTACAGTACTTTTCTTTCACACGAAAAGGCGTACACAATGCGGAGATTACTTACTTACTTTTCAAGTCACTTCCTAGCTTCACAACTACACACGCCAACACACATATTTCATAGACACAAGAGCGTCGCCTATTCAAACTCCCAAAAGTGTCTTCCCAACCACAAAAGTGCACATTATTCCTCAGGTCAATAATTATCCAACGACAAAATACGAAACACACATATGCGCCAGTGGTACAAAGGACAGCGCGTCTTCGCACCGGATGTAATAGGAACTTCCACGCAGACGACGCCAGCTAAAAACAAATAAAGCAGCTCAGAAATGAACATTGCCATTGCGTACACAAAGACGTCGAGCTCCATGCAGTAATAAAAAGAGATGAATAACACAGAATTGGAATTCGTTGTCTCTTGCTTTATTCACTTGCACAAAAATATTTTGAAACACTACTACAGAGTGAGTCAAGCAATTGAGCAAAGAATACATCTGGATTCACTGTACACGCAGCACCTCTAAGCCATTTTTAAACCAAACGAGATTGCATGTATTCATTAGTATGTTATAATAATCGTAACAAAAAAAAAAAAGAAGAAAGGAATACAGGTTCGCTATACATCCAAGAGGGAACGGTGCCGTGCTTTTCCGCAACAATTATGATACAGAAGGGAATTCACTTATCTTTGCTTTTATTTCGTTGCACCCACATATTTTGCAAGAATACTATATAGAGTGGAACGGGTAAATGTGAACATCATTCGCTACACGCTGTAGCTGTCATCATTTTTAAACCAAACCAGTTGACATGTGTTCATATGCATACGACCTTTCACTAAATAGGTAAGTTGCTAACGACAGTCACAAAATTGTCATTCCAACTTCATTGAATGCAAGCTTCAGTGCTCAACACAGCAATGCGCGCCCATCAGTATGCCTTGGACTCGCTTCGAACACATACGATAACGAAAGGAAAGTTAGGTAGCAAGCGAGCTGGTGGTGACGATCCATGACTTGAAAACCCGAGACGAGGTAGGGACGAAAACAGACATACACAAACACGGTCTCAAACTCAGCTGAGTTTGAGACCGTGTTTGTGTATGTCTGTTTTCGTCCCTACCTCGTCTCGGGTTTTCAAGTCATGGAACATACGATACCTTTCTTAATATATCGTACTGCCACCGGAATCAAATGTTTATATGTTTATAGCAAGGATAGTCATCTGCCTCGCGTCGTATTTTTTATTTTTTAAGAGACGCCAAAACAGCCTCACTCTCGTCGTGTTAAACAGTACGTAGGGACTGACACCATCGAGGGCAGGGTAATTTTCCTTTATTTATTTATTTATTTCATTTTTTCCTTAGAGTTTATTACCTTGTACGAGTCATCTAAATTTAACCTGTCTTCTTTGCCGCTGTTTAAGTGATAAAACAGTGCGCCTGAACCGCGTCCCTCCGCGAGCCGCATGCGGGCCCGTTCTCGCGGTTTGAACACGCTGACTAATCGCGCACGCGATCTGTTACCGATTCCCCGTACGAGCGCACTGTTTTATCGCTTTAACAGCGGCAAAGCAGACAGGTTAAATTTAGATGACTCGTACAAAGTAATAAGCTCTAAAGAAAAAATAAAATAAATAAAGAAAAAATTACCCTGCCCCCGATGGTATCAGTCCCTACATACTGTTTAACACGACGAGAGTGAGGCTCTTTTGGCGTCTCTTAAAAAATAAAAAAATACGACGCGAGGCAGATGATTATCGTTGCGATGAACATATAAACATTTGATTCCGGTGGCAGTAGGATATATTAAGAAAGGTATCGTATGTGTTCGAAGTGAGTCCAAGGCATACTGATGGGCGCGCATTGCTCTGTTGGACACTGAAGCTTGCAGTCAATGATGTTGGAATGACAATTTTGTGAGTGTCATTAGCAACTTACCTATTTAGTGAAAGTTCGTATGCTTATGAACACATGTCAACTGGTTTGGTTTAAAAATGATGACAGCTACAGCGTTAAGCGAATGATTTTCACATTTACTCGTTCCACTCTATAGTATTCTTGCAAAATATATGGGTGCAACAAAATAAAAGCAAAAATAAATGAAATCCCTTCTGTATCATAATTGTTGCGGAAAAGCACGGCACCGTTTCCTCTTGGATGTATAGCGAACATGCATTCCTTTCTTTTTTTTTTTTTTGTTACGATTATTATAGCATACTAATGAATGCATGCAATCTCGTTTGGTTTAAAAATGGCTTAGAGGTGCTGTGTGTATAGCGAATCCAGACGGATTCTTTGCTCAATTGCTTGACTCACTCTGTATTATTGTTTCAAATATTTTTGTGCAAGTGAATAAAGCAAGAGACAATGAATTCGAATTCTGTGTTATTCATCTCTTTTTATTACTGCATGGAGCTCGACATCTTTCTGTACGCAATGCCAATGTCTATTTCTGAGCTGCTTTATTTGTTTTTAGCTGGCGTCGTCTGCGTGGAAGTTCCTATTACGTCCGGTGCGAAGACGCGCTGTCCTTTGTACCACTGGCGCATATGTGTGTTTCGTATTTTGTCGTTGGATAATTATTGACCTGAGGAATAAGGTGCACTTTTGTGGTTGGGAAGACACTTTTGGGAGTTTGAATAGGCGACGCTCGTTGTGTGTATGAAATATGTGTGTGGGCGTGTGTATTTGTGAAGCTAGGAAGTCACTTGAAAAGTAAGTAAGTAATCTCCGCATTGTGTACGCCTTTTCGTGTGAAAGAAAAGTACTGTAGCGCGAAATATTGATTAAAAATAAAGTTTAGCGCATTTTCTGGAAGAGATGGGTGCAGGGTCGCCTGCAAGCAAGGTGAAGTGCTTGTTGTGGACGCGCTATTTTACCTGGATTCGAATCGATTTTATGATTCTTCCACGCCGTCATCAGAGCGAGGGATGCATCAAGCTACATTTGTTAGTTAAGAGCAACAACGACAGCAAGAACCGGAGTGCTTGTTCTTATGCTGACGCTCACGTGACGCGAGTTTTGACCGTATCACTGCAAGCGTGTGTTTGTCAGTTTTGTGTTTAGCACGTGCGTTTGTCATGCCCGTAGCTGTGTTCAAGCTGAGTTTACGGGGTAAAATTCACAGTATGTGGTATTATGCTGTTCAAGAAGTAGTCACTGCTCACTGAATGTGTGAGCCCTTGTTTTGCCCGGGTTGCTCCGTGCCTCATTGTACAGCTCAATTCTGTCCGCAGAAATGGGTGTGTTTGTTCTGTGTTTTGTCATGCCTGTCGGTATGCACATTGCTCGATAAGGCATGACAGGAACTATGAACTTGTTGAAGGTGCTTACTTTTTGCAGCCATAGCTATTTTGCTATTTGAGCAAAAATGCGGGTACCTGAGCGCTTAACGAAGAGGGTAGAAATTCCATTCCCCGTGAGACGAATCTGCAGTAATTTGTTGCATTTTAGGTAATAATGTTTAAATTTCATGCGCGCTGTGAAGTTATGAACAAACAAGGGAAGGGATGTGCCTGCTCATTACAGCGAATTGCGAATCGGTATCGCAAAACATTTTTTTGTGCTGCATTCAGCTACATTTGTTATAGACTTTCTTCAAGCACTGCGATTGTTCTTGTGGAATTGATTATACGCTTCTACCGCGAATTCAGCCAGTAGAAATGAAGGGTTCTGTTTGTTAGTAGTTATTGCTGTCGTTAGCGTGTGGATTTGTTATCCTTGTCAGTATGCACTTTGCTATTCGAGAGCGCTTTCGTGCTACTTTCACGGCAGCAAAGCAGAAATTTTCAATTTTTCGATGGCTCACACAAAGTAATGAGCTCTTGGAAATAACGAACTTGGAAATAACGGAATATATATATATATATATATATATATATATATATATACAGATAGGGGAGAAAAGACACCAGAGACTGAAGTAGGGAGTAGGGGAAGTTATTTATTAAACTGGCATTTAAACTAAGGGTCTGGGGAAGTCTACGTTTGGGCGGAAGCTCCGCCTTCTTCGGGACTGAGACGAAAATCTATGTACAAGGTCTTTTAAAAGGTTACAAAAGTGTCGTCACAGTTGGTACAATTCCACTGCGAGGCAGTCGTCAGTGAGTCATGTTCTGGAAGATTCCGGAAGGTTCCTGGGTCATCGGCCGGGGAGATTACGTGTCAGAGTCTTGGGTCGCGCTCGTTGAAAACCTGTTGTCCGGGGTGTTCTTAGAGTCATTGTGTCCAACTGTAAAGAAAAGAAGAAAAGAGGCAGCGGGCACTCCGAGGACATACAGAAAAAAAGTTATCCGGATATGCTTCTTACAGTTGATAGCACTCCTTTATCCTCATTTATTAGAGATTGGAATTTGTAGATCAAGTACGATTCGCGTTGCTCTCTGCAGCGATCGGATGTGAAATTTGACTCTAAAATAAAAAGTGCGACGTTATTAATGGAATGACCGGGTCGACTAAAATGGCGAGAAACCGGGAGGCTACCTTTTTTCGAAACATCTGATCGGTGGTTATTGAATCGAATCCTGAATGAATTTTTACTTTGACCTACATATTGCGCGGAGCATGTTGTACATTGAATGATATAAATAATGTTACTGGAGTTACAGTCAAAGTCGCCATTGATTTTAAGGGAGAAGTCGGAGTTTGTACTCTTGACCGCTGCCGTGCTTTGCATTGATTTGCATATTTGGCATCTTTTACCATTGCATGGATGGCATCCCGCCGTAGGTGTTAATGGTTTGGGAACTTTGGAGTTGACTAGTCTATCTTGGAGGTTGCGGGCACGTCTGTAGGTAACTCGTGGCTTCTCGGCAAATATTTGTCGTGTCCGTTCAGATTGCAGAAGGATGCTATGGTGGTCCTTCTGCAATCTGAACGGACACGACAAATATTTGCCGAGAAGCCACGAGTTACCTACAGACGTGCCCGCAACCTCCAAGGTAGACTAGTCAACTCCAAAGTTCCCAAACCATTAACACCTACGGCGGGATGCCATCCATGCAATGGTAAAAGATGCCAAATATGCAAATCAATGCAAAGCACGGCAGCGGTCATGAGTACAAACTCCGACTTCTCCCTTAAAATCAATGACGACTTTGACTGTAACTCCAGTAACATTATTTATATCATTCAATGTACAACATGCTCCGCGCAATATGTAGGTCAAAGTAAAAATTCATTCAGGATTCGATTCAATAACCACCGATCAGATGTTTCGAAAAAAGGTAGCCTCCCGGTTTCTCGCCATTTTAGTCGACCCGGTCATTCCATTAATAACGTCGCACTTTTTATTTTAGAGTCAAATTTCACATCCGATCGCTGCAGAGAGCAACGCGAATCGTACTTGATCTACAAATTCCAATCTCTAATAAATGAGGATAAAGGAGTGCTATCAACTGTAAGAAGCATATCCGGATAACTTTTTTTCTGTATGTCCTCGGAGTGCCCGCTGCCTCTTTTCTTCTTTTCTTTACAGTTGGACACAATGACTCTAAGAACACCCCGGGCAACAGGTTTTCAACGAGCGCGACCCAAGACTCTGACACGTAATCTCCCCGGCCGATGACCCAGGAACCTTCCGGAATCTTCCAGAACATGACTCACTGACGACTGCCTCGCAGTGGAATTGTACCAACTGTGACGACACTTTTGTAACCTTTTAAAAGACCTTGTACATAGATTTTCGTCTCAGTCCCGAAGAAGGCGGAGCTTCCGCCGAAACGTAGACTTCCCCAGACCCTTAGTTTAAATGCCAGTTTAATAAATAACTTCCCCTACTCCCTACTTCAGTCTCTGGTGTCTTTTCTCCCCTATCTATATTCAACATCCTGGTCGTTCGAACCTAAATTTTGTAGCGTATATATATATACATATATATTATTCGTAAACCACTCACCGATCTAGGAAAGATAGCATGCTTATTAATGAATACAATCTGGTTTGCTTTAAAAATGGTTTAGAGCTGCAACGTGTAGCGTATGCTGAAATTCTGTTCTCATTTCCTGTTCCACGGTATATTATTCCTTCAAATTTCTGCTCAATGAGCGGAAGTCACCCCCATATCATCGTCATCATGTATTTCTCTCCCTCTCTCCTTCAAATTATTTTGGTGCAAGCGAATAGAAGTAAAAGGAAAGAATGAGAATTTTGTGTAGCCCATCTGTATTATGGTGTTGATGTTGTTGAAAATAGTAATAATAATAGGGAGGTGGTATTAGAGTTGCTGCATATGAGCATGATGGCACCGTTTGTTTCTTTTTTTCTGTACGTGTAGCCATAGCCAACGCGCATTCCTGGCCTGCTTTCACTCGTTTCTTTCTTTCTTTTTTCTCTCTCTCTCGTACGCGTCGGTCGGCAGACGGTGAATCCTATTACATCCGAACCGAAGCTCTATTGTTTCATGGCTGCATACATAGTATATATGGGCAGTGTTTTGCGATGAGTAATTATTGACTTAGAGGGATAATATGGATTTCTGTGACTGTGAAGACTCGCGACGCTCGTTGTGTGTAATGAAAAATGTGAGTCTGTATGTGTGTCTGTGTGCGTGCCTCACCCCACCACACCACCCTATCTCATCGTCATCATTTATTGTAGTTGTTGTGTGCGGGCGTATTTTATGCGGGGACCCCACTTGGCAAGTAAGTTCTTTGTGTACGACTCTTCCTGTGAGTCGAGTGAAGAAGTTATGTACGATTGCGCGAAATATTAGTTTAAAAAATAAAGTTTATCGCGCGCGTTTTTAATAGAATTCTTCGCAGAAATACATTGCGGACAAGGTGAAGTGCTTGTTTTGGGCGCGCTAATTTACCAGGATTCGCACCGATTTTATGAGCCTTGCAGGCTGTTATCGCAGCGAGGGCCGTATTAAAACTACATCTGTTAGGCTTTCATAAACCGGTGTGCTTTGTTCTTATCGAATCGCTCATGCCTTTAGCGTAGAATTAAATGGGTGTTTGTTAGTTAACCGTCAGTTATTGTTGTAGGTGCTTGATAGATTGCGCGTTTGTCGTGCTTGTAGCTGTGTTCAAGCTTAGTTTTTTCGGTAAAATTCAGAGTATTATGCTGCTTAATAATTTTCTGAGATGAGAAATGTGTGTGTCTGTTAGTTGTTGTTGTTTGTTAGCGTGTATCTTGCCATGCTTCACGATTCTTGTGTACGCCCTTTGCTCGATAAAGCATGACATGCATTATAACTGTTATGTTGATGAAGGTGCTTAAGTTTTGCAGTCATAGCTATTACAATTCCAGCATCAATACGGGTATCTGGGCGCTTAACGCAGAGGGTAGAAATTATCGTCTCTGTGAATCGAATCTGGATTTCACTGCAATTTGTTGGAAGTAAATATGATTATTGGATTTTCATAGCCAATGTGAACAAAAAACGGACGGTTGTGTGCCTGCTCATGGAAGCAAATTTCGAAATGGAATGGTGAAAATGACTTTTTCTAAAATGCTAAAGTTACTAATTCTTGCCATGCTTCATTGCATGACAGGACGCGGAAGTCGCAGGAAGGAATGAGAAGTAAGAAAAACTTGGAGCGCTTAATTGCTAGTTAACCGTGTTTTAAAAGCAAAATCAGACAGAGAAGTCGTTTTTTGTGAATGGTGCCGCCTCCCACCCGGCTATTGTGGCGAGGGCTGTGTTGAGCTACATTTGTTAGGCTTTCTTCAAACGGTGTGCTTGCTCTTGGAATCGCTCACGCATTTAGCGCGAATTCAGACAGCAGAAACGAATGGGTGTGTTTGTTAATTGTTTTTTTTTTTTTTCAATTGTTGTTTCTCAGTGTTAGCTTTTGTGGGGCTTGTAGCTCTGTTCAAGTTTAGATTTCCTGGTAAAATTCAGGGCGCGTACTATTACGCGGTTCCATAATTTTCGGACAGGAGAAACGGGAGTGTTTGTTTGTTCTGTGTTTCGTCATGCCTGTCGGTATGCATATTGCTCGATAAGGCATGACACGCATTATGACATATGTGTTGATGATGGTGCTTAATTTTGCAGTCGTAGCGCAGAAAATCGGGTACCTGAGCGTTCAATGCAAATTTCTGTCTCTGTGAGACGAATCTGCTGCAATTTGTTGCATTTCAAGTAATAATATTTAAAGTTCATAGCGAACGTGAACAAAAAAGGGAGAGTTGTGTGTCTGCTCATGGAAGCAAGCTGCAAAACGGGATGGTGCAAATGCGTTTCATATGCTAAATTTATTCATTCTTGCCCTGCGTCACTGCATGACACATCATGTAGCAAGCAGAAATGGGGGTTGAGGATAACTTGGCACGCTTTGTGGATAATAATAATAATAATAATAATAATAAATGGGGGTTTACGTCGCGAGACAACTGAGATCGCGCTTTGTGGATAGTGCGCTACTTTTTAAGAGCAAAGTCAGAAAGAAAATATGATTTTCGCGCGTTGAGTAAGGCTATTGATCACTTTGAGTGGTCCAGACTCGCTTATTATTTTCTCATCTTCAATAGGGGCAGTTATTTTAGACAGAAACAACAGCGTCCATGAAGAGCGATGATTAGTCTCTTGAATTGTTGTACAAAAATGTTGATATGGTTCTTACTGATTGAAAGTAGAAAAAGCCCTTTTTGATGTGTTTATTTAGTCATTTAGTAAGTCTTCGAGGAAATAGCGCTTAATTGCAAGGCTCAGTTCTTTTTTTCTCAGCCTTTGCGCATGGATGGTGTTTCCCTTAATGAGTGAATATAATTTATGACTGTTAAATATTAGAGTAATTTCATATGAGCTTCAATAACAGGAGCAAGGGCATTTTTTGTAGTAGTAGTAGTTTTTGTAACCTTTAATGTAAGAATGAAAATCAGTAATAGCGCAATAAAGAAAATATTATGGCGATGTAAATTCAATTAATACCCGGGAGCATGAAGCACTCCTGTCTGGCGCGCATTCTTCACTTCAGTGAACTTTGAAACGTTGACCGTTGGGGCGGTGGGTGGGTGCTCACAGGAGCAGCCTCAGACAATGGGAGGAAATGATGACGTCAAACAGCGCAGTGTCTGGTAGACTAGTGCTTCATTCTCACAGGGGAAGCTAGGGCAACGGTTGTGGTGTGTGCGGACCCGTCTGGATTTCGCTTTAATGCAAGATTTCCATAAACAGGGACGTCATAAGTGGTTACTGTATTTAATGAATAACAGAAGGGGATTTGCGAAGGGGGATTTGCGATCTTTGGAACGGATGACATCACGACCAATGACAGTGCAGAGCTCCTGATGCCCTGGCGGAGAAATCAACGGACGCTTCATTGCTTCGGGTGGATCTCTGAGTGGCGGTCATGCTGTTAGTGCCCTCCTCGCCACGGATTTCGTGACGAGCGACTGTTTTTGGGTGAGTGATGTGTGTGGAAATACTTTGGTGCCGATGAGTTGTCGTTTTAATACTTCTTCTGTTGTCGCGTTTACCTACCCCCTAACTGCGATTACTTGACAGCGTGTATTGGAGTAGTGTATATTTTGCAATTTACCTTGTTGCAATTAGCAGAAAGTCTTCCCCTTGTTGTTGTGGTTATTCTTGTCCGTGCATGCCCAAACATGTTCGCAATTCCCTTGTTGCTATTCTCGTCGGTGCATGCCCACACATGTTCGCGATGGTGAAAATCTTGTGTGTGTGTGTGCCTGTTTTCGCGCGTGTTTTCCCCTCGTTAGCACTTTTTCTTATTTGTTTTTTTTCTGCATTCCACGGAAGCTCCCATGATGACAGCTGTGCTGCCACCTGACGTGATGCTTTCCAACCTGCCTGGTGTGACGCTTTGCAAATGGCGGCGCCCATGGGCTGATGCTGTTACGAAACCTGGGGGCTTAATCGCTTCATCGTCGTTATGGTCGTTACAAGCTAACGAGTGGCGGGAAATTCAAAAAGGCGGGCGGGAAATTTAAAAAGGTGGGCACGTGATAAAACACGTGCACGGCGCTCTTCGCGCGATACGTTAAGTTAAGGCCGTGGTACACGTCACGCGCAATGTGTCACGTGCCCACCTTTTTGAATCTCCCCCACTGGTTAGATTGTAACGATGAAGCGATTAAGCCCCCTGGACTGACACATTAATGAATTGAATATGTAATGACTTGAATTATTAAATGAGTTTAGAAAGTGTATTTATGCCTATGTGCGCTTCTGTTCATGCGTCTCATTATAGAAAAATACAACTTAACGGTAATTTGATATTTTCCTCCTCTCTCTCTCTCTCTCTCGTTGGAATGAATAGTATTTGAATTTTTAATTGAAAATTATATTTTACGCTCTATTATCGCATTCTTATGCGTGTATTGGCGATTTTAAGTGAAAAAATCGAAAAAAAAAAATAAAAAAAAAGGAGGTGGCAGGGGGGGGGGGGTGAGAGACGAGGAAGGTGTCAAGTTGCTCGTTAAGTTGTATTATTCCAATACTACTACCGTTGTCTAGTGATATTGTGGTGTCGAGAAAGTTGATTGAGTGAGTTGAGTGTTGTGATGTGAACTTTATAGTGCTATCCGCGGTGTTCAGTAGATCTAGGTTCTCCGTGTTCCCATATTATAACTATATCATCGATGTATCGAAGGTACGTAGTGGGTTTTAATCCTAGGGCGCTGAGAAGTTTGTTCTCTCGGAACCCCATGAAAATATTTGCGTACGTGGGTGCAACTGGTGTGCCCATACTTGTACCTTGTAGTTATAGGTAGTATTCCCCATTGAAATCGAAGTATTTTAGTTTAAGGACCAAGTTCATTAGAGCGAGGAAGGTTTCCTTATCTTTTCTGGTGTTTGTTGTAGAAATGGTATTGCAGAGGGCTGTGATTCCGTCGTTGTGTGGGATGTTAGTATACAGTGATGTCACATCTAACGTGGCGAGTATTGTGTCCCTACCAAGCATACGCGTGTTGTTTATATCTCTGATTATTCTGAGGAGGTGTGGTGTGTCTTGTACATGGGGTGGCAGTGCTGTCGGAATATGGTTTAAATAGTGGTTCAGGATTTTCGAGAGCCGTTCTGTTGGTGTGTTGTTGTTAGATACAATTGGCCTGCCGGGGATGTCAGCCGTATAGAGCTCGTTGGCGTGTATATTGTGGATTTTGGGCAGTAAATAGAAACGGCCTGCGTCAGTGTTTGATGGGGTGAGATATCTCAGGTCATCACGTGTGATGAGCTTTCTCTGGTGGAGGTCCTGTATGGTATGGGTTATAAGCTCAGTGTACTCCTTTGTTGGATCATGGTCCAGTTTGAGGTAGTGTTGCGTATTGCTGAGTTGCCTGTGAGCCTCAGAAACATATTTTTCTGTGGGGCAGACGACGATACTCCCCCCTTTATCTGCGGGCTTGATAATGATATCATCTCTGTCAGCTAGCGCTTTGATGATGTCACGCTGTGTTTTAGTGAGGTTATGACCACGCGAGCTTTGGGAAACTCTGCGAAGGATGTCGTTGCTTACTTGTTCAATGTACAGGTCTAGTGCGGGTTCTCGGCCGTGATTTGGTGTCCAGGTTGATGGTAGTCGGAGGTCGTTGTTGTTTTCTTGTGTTGTGTCAGCGAAGAATTCTGTAAGGCGTAGTCGTCTCGCAAAATCTGATATGTCTTTGTGGATTTCGTATTCGTTAACAGAATTGAGTGTAGGGCAGAATGTTAGTCCCCTAGAGGGGACTTGTAGTTCGCCGCTGGATAGTGAGCGTGATATATCTATTACGGTGCTAGTGTCAGCGTTTTCATGGGGTGGCTCAGCGGTGTTGCGGAAAGTTGTGGTTGTGGTGCTGGATGTTATTTGTTCGGCTTCTGCGTGTGTTCTGTTTGTGAGTGCGGTATTTGTGTAGTTGTTGGAATTAGGTTGTCCGAGTTTTGAGTGTTCCTTGTTGGCTAGTTCGCGGTTGAGTTGTTGAATGTGTAGTTCGAGAGTGCTTGCCTCCGCGTCGGTGAGACTGATATTGTTTATGTGGCCTTGGATCGTAGCTAGTTGCGCGTGGCATTGTTTCTTTAATGTCTTTAATGTCCTTAATGTTAATGTCTTTGATGTTCCTTTCTTGATACGTGTTATAAAACGCGTTTCTTAAGAAAACGTTTACACGTTTCGACGTTTGAGTTTTTTTAGTTTGAGTTTATTTAGTGAAATGGCTATTATTACATATACATGAATGACGAGGAAAATTGACTAGCCTCGCCTTTCAATATACTCTGGCAGCAAAAACAACAGCTTGCATGTGATCAAACAAATATCAGTCACATAAGTTAACACAACAAATGTACAAATAAATAGATGAACATTGAACTATACATAGCACTTATACAGAAACATATGTACAGACAATCAACCATGATATATGCACTCAGCCCTACGTGTCTCCGAGGGCTACGTTTGTCTTGTTTTTGTTCTTTTAACAAGAACATCTGAAACATAGCGCATTTGCAGATATGACGTAAACGTTCCTCAGTAAAACTATATTTATTTAGTACGCTAGGCAATTGATAATGTAACGTCTGTAAACCGTAGTTCGTTCTTGGGCGCGGAACACACCAGTGTTCTGGATTCCTAGTTTGTCTGGACTGGGGACTTTTTTTGTAAGTTAGCACAGCTACGCAGTATTGCCTTATTCTGCCGAATCTCCGACCGCAAGGTCCACCGCAAGGTGCCCGGAAGGGGTGGAGGCATCGACCTTGCATCTGTGTTCTAGAAGCCGAGTACTAACACAACGTCCACTTTGACCAACGTATGTTCTTCCGCATGTGAGGGGAATTTTGTATACAACATGCTGCATACATGGGACCAAGTTCTGTCTATGTTTGATTTTACAACCAGCCTTAGAGGGGTTATTGATTTTTTTGCACAAAGACCTAAGCTAACAGGTGCAGAAAGGACGACCGGAACGCAATACCTGCTTGCTACATGTTTAAGGTTATGCGATATGGTATGCAGGTACGGGATATTCACAGGTCTTCCACGTTGTGTCCCGTCCTCTCTTTGGCTGCAAGTTTTTACTCATGGCTATGTACCAACTACCCCAAATTTCTACCTTGGTGAGCGTCGTGTCCAGCATGCCGGTGATCAGAACAACTGGGAATCAGAGCGAAGATAAACGAAAATGCGTCGTACGGACGAATAATTACTTCATATATATAATACGCACCTCAAACGACCCCCACCTTGAAAGCGGCGAGCGAGTTTCTTCAAAGACAGAGCAGGCTCGTCTTCGCCCAGCGACTCTTCAAAACAAACTGATTTGCCAGCGGTTGGAAGAAACGCATTCTTCCCGAACGTGCGATCCCTCACGGTCACGCGTTCCAGTTATTGCACATTTTTGATAGAATGACAGTGCAGAGCCATTACGGCACTGCTGCAAAAGGGAATTTATAGATTGGTATTCGGAATCACGCGAAATGCTTTTGCAGCGCATGGAGATCGTGAGAAGGCGCAGTACACATCAGATACAGCGGGTACACCGCGCTTAAAAGGTACGTAGCCGGTACGGATGGGTGTCGCAGCCCTTAGTACCGCTTGAATTTCGCGGTGGTCGACAACTGTACCGGCTGGTTGAGTTCTGTACCACTTGTGTACCGCTTGCGCCAGGTGCGAATCCTCTTTCACGCTACATATCGGGTGCCGGATTTAGAGTGGATGCGTCTAGGAAAAACTACATGGAACTGCCTCGCTTTTCTCCTTCTCTGTTCACATATCCCACAATAATAGCTGATGTGTTTCTCTTTTGTATTCAATACCGGAAATGTGTGACACATTATTTTCCACTGACATTTTCCATTGGTTTGCATAACGTTTATAAGAAATGTTTCGCTTTTATTGCAATGATGCTACATTTACAACTTTAGTTGTGCCTTGGGTTCTGTAGGGTTCCAGTTGTCTGCTTCGTTGGATAACTGGAAGCAACCAAGACTGGCACGCACTTCCAGCTGGCCTGGTAGCTGGATCCTCAATGTTCTTCTATCCCAGTCCAAGTATGGCCCTATACCTCCTGTGGAAACTTGTAGAGGTATGGTTTGCAGTATAACACAGAACCATTTCCACGAGCTGTTTCCCACGCATATAAAAACTTTAGATAGTAGTGATAATGTATGCCAAAATCATACAATAAATTTGGAAGGAAATCGGGCGATTACCCGAACTGTTACTACAATGTTAGACGTTCACCTACCAACACGAAATAAACTCAAGAATTTCACCTGCCGAGGTTCGCAGTAAATGAAGTCCTTGAGCAATCCATCCTACCATAAACGTAAGGAGATGTGAGAAAAACAGTGATAACTATAATCCCACTTAACGATAACTCTTACGTGTGTTATGCATAGAATATCCGCCACGGACCGCCGACCTACGCGGTCAGGCTGACCTTTCCGGAATAAACGATTACCCCTGCATCGTGCTTGCATCGTGTACTGCATCGTGTTTATAATCTATTAACTTTTCGCGCAGCGGGAGACACCGTTTTGTAAGTGTTTAGTAGGTGTCTAACATATAGAATGTGACAAGTTCAGTTGAGCGTGTGTGCCATTACCAGAGATGTGCTGTAACTAGTTTTTAGTAGTTTAACTATAACTACTAACTCCTTGTCAAATTGTAGTTTAACTACTAGTGTCACTTCATTACAGCCGCACTAGTTAAAACAACTCTGCAACTACTAGGATGTAGTTGTTTAACTACATTTCTATCTACTCTGATATATTGGGCGCGTCGTTATGTCTATGATCGCTTAGGTGTAGAAATAGCACGTGGGTGCATGAGGAGCGAGAAGACAGTGAGCTCCCACACTCGGAACAATCATAGCACCGCCCCGCCATACAATATTGATGTTACTACGTGTCCCGTTAGTTGAATGAGGTCCCCTGGGGGAAAGCAGATGCCAGCGTAGCGTAAGTGGTTAACGCACTCGACCGGCAATGGTGAGGTGCGTGGTTCAAATTCTGACGCTGTCTGACTTTTTCGACGACTGCCATATTTCAATCGTCTGACATGATTGGCCGAGTCCGAAATATTGGGACGTGTGTTATGCGCTATTGTATTGTGTTATGTATATTGTGCTTTGACGTAAAACACATTGCTTCATAACGATTTTCTCTCCATGTAAGTTGCGACCCAACATATTCCTCGCTTTGGTTTCTACACTCTAAGAAAAAAAGTAGAATTTCCTACCCAAGATGGTAGAACGACAGTGCTTCTACCATTTCGGGCCAATCCTGGCGCGCCTTGTCCTCCGCGGGTATAAGCGGCGGCGTCCCTTTCCCTTGCTCGACACTCTCACGTTAGCTCTAAGAAAAAGGGGTAGAATTTCCTAACCAACCTGGTAGAACGGCAGTTTCTACTCTGTAGTTTGTTTCTACTCTCCATTTATACCCAAAAGTTAAAACTGGTTTGAGTAGAAACGTGGTTGCAATACAGCCCAACCGGGATGGGTAGAAAATTCTACCTTTTGTTCTTAGAGTGTAGGAATGTTGCAGGTGACGTCTAATGTTATAGTTCCCATATGACTATATGCTGCTAAAAGTGGTCTACTTATTACTGTGGTTGATATTTACATGTTTTGTACCAATTTATTTTATATAGCATACTTATTTATTGGGCATAGAGAAGAAAGGCTTTCCGACAGTACCAGGAGCGTCGGTGTGGCTCTACTCACTCTCCTGCTCAGTCATATTCTATGCTGTAAGTATCGTAATTGACTATCTTCTTTTGCATGACTTGTGGGTCTAGAAACAGAACATCACCGGTGTCGTGCTGTTTTTGCAGAGTAATACCCCGGCCACCCCTGTTTTTGGGACGATTCATCACTTTTGATAGCACTGGTTTACGCGTTTTTAGCGCTTGCGTGTTCGCGGGTCACGAGGCGGCTAGAGGCATTTGCGCGGATCCTTCACTGCTTCAAGGCCGTTTCACGGACATCCATTGAGTCGAGAACCATCCCGGTCAATTGTAATTCAAAGTGACCGATCCGAGGATCATTGTGTGCCCGTGTGACAGCTGACAGCTTCCAGTACCTATGTTGTTTTAAATGTAGTTCTTGCACTTCATGGCCACACATCAGCTGTTTGGAGGGGGCTAGAGGTCACATGATCGCGTGCTGCGAATGTATAACTGAGTATATTACGCTGATCAGAAAGTGCGCTGCGAGAGCGCTAGTCTGACAGCACATGATAAAGTTGGGATCTCCTGAAGGTCAGTCGGGCTGCACCAAGGTAGATTAATTTGCCTTTATCATGCTATACACCTCGCATCGCTGTGTCATGTAGCTCAACATCAGCAGTACGTAGACAGGTAGAAATCCAGCGAACCAGTATAAGGAAGTATGAAGGGAATTGCCTCAAGACGAGAGCCGCCGATATCTCGGACAGAGACTCTTCTTCTAGGCACCGTCCTCATTATTGGCATGGTATTTAAAAGGGTTACCTAACCCTTTAAATACCATGCCAATGATGAGGTCGTTGCCCAGAAGAAGAACAGTCTCTGTTCGAAATATCAGCGGCTCTGGTCTTGAGGCAATTCCCTTCGAACATCAGCAGCAGTATTGCAAAATAATTATGCTTCTACAACATATGCTTCACCATACCACGTTGACGCACCTGTTATATCAGGATCTCGAGGTGCTGGTATGGAACAGCTGATATCGCCAAAGGACACCAGTTACACACTTTCAGCTGTGGTCGTCTCTATGCACACCAAGAACGACTGAGACCATGTTAGAGGGAGGGTGCTAGAAGGTGGGAGGCTTGCCCTACTTGGCATCAGTAAGTGGGTCTGAGTACCTGCAAGGCAAGGTTGTGAACAGTTTTGGGTTTCTGAAAAGTGTAACTGTATTGTAATGTTGCATTAATTCATGATACAATGACACTAATACTATTTGGATGAGTCACATTCTACGGTGCAGATGTTGCCTTATGCAGTCTATTCTTTTAGTTAAGGAAGGACCGGCTGCGCTGTGTGAGGTTTTCCCTGGGTTTTCCGAAGATTTTCCAGACGAATTTCGGCACAGTTCCCCCTGAAGTCGGCCCAGGACGCATACTAACCTCCCTGTCCCTCACTCCTTCCTACTGTCCTCTCTCCATCTGTACACATCTGTACGCCGCTCGTAGCCACAGTTGCTTCGCGGCGCTAACAAGGAACCAAAACAAAGTTAAGGCAGGGATGATCCAATATTGCTCTGAACAAGAAATATTATTTCATGCTAATAAGGTACTATTTGTGCTCTGTGCCATATATGGAACCCCACTGAATTTGAAGCACTTCTTTTTTGGGGGGGAAAAGTTCCCTCTAATCTGATCAACTGATTTTATTCGATAATTAAGATCAAATGTCCTCAGCTGAAATTATGAAACTTATTCTGCACCGATTTGAGCCTGTGGGTGTGTTCCAAGTGTATACGCATACACCATTTTACATTTCACGCAAACCTTAAAAAAAGGCATAACGACATGCAGTACTACTGAGTGCACATGTTGGAACAGCTATCTATATTTCTCGCATGGTGTGTTGCCGAGCCCCTGCATATTTTATTGTTTTCCGACGGGCCGTACATCCTAGTTGTCACATAAGGATTCCGCGAAAGCGTCGTCGTAGCAGCATATCTTCAAATCATTAGCGCGTTGAGGCTGCGAAACAAATGTCACTTACCTCGGGCAATGGCATTCTGAGTAGTTGCCTTTGTTCAGTGAATATTGTCGGCACGGCATCAGCTCAAACGCTTTCTTTTTACTGGAATCCCTACGCGCATTCGCTTAATGTCAGTGAACCTGTAGACGTCGTCCGAAAAATGCGAAGAACAGACGCGTAGTTTTTCTCATAGGTCACGGTTTGCACAGGAAATTGCATCTTCCCACTTTCGCTTCATCTCGCGGTCCCTCGGCTCGACGAACTTCGGGACAATAACAACACGGTCGACTACTCGCAGCCAGCGCAGCTCTCTGGTTCGCTTAGATAAATACGTCACGTTGATGGCGGTCCCGCTGGAGCTTCCGCGGCTGCGGAGGCGCCTCTGATCTTTAAAATTCGTTTATTTAATATATAAGCAGTTTCCACTCATGAAAATTGGTCAAGTAGACCAACGAGCGATGCCGAACATTATGGTATTAATTTGATAGGCCCGTTTCCGGATGCGACTGTAACTTTAAGACGAACTCGAGGGGACCTGGCAAATGTGTTCGGCTTATCAGAAGTTCGGCTTCAGAGATGTGTTCAACATATCATGCCTGTAATGTCTAAATTGCTAAGAAGTAATATCAAGAGACTTCCATTAACAGACGTGATGAATCCAGTGATTTATTTGAATGGCATAACATCAAAAACACTGAAAACACTGAAATGTGCATACCACTTGTTGGAAACGTGCACACCACTTTGCACACCACTTGTTGGGTAACTGAACCATTCTGTAAGTTTTGGCTGCCTCTGTCGGGCAAGATGCTGTGCAGTAACAAAAGACGACAGCTGTCCAATATGCCTCAGGTATTCCTCGATTCGATCGCGCTCCTGAAAAACTGGGAGCAGCACCCCTAGTAGCACAATTTGTTGCCGGAACGCTGTGGTAATGTTTTACTCAAACGTTGCAGAAACGTGGCTAATGTCCTCTTGAAAATCTGTTGCAGCAACGTTGCTGGGAAACATTTCTACAACATTGTGACAGCACTAGAACCATGTTTCCCCAACACAAATAAAATATTCAGGCAACACTTCCGTTGTGTTTCCACAACATTGTGACACCGTTACAGCAATATTCTTCAACGCACACACAATATTGCGGCGCCATTTGGGTAATGTTTTCGCTACACTATGACAGCGTTACAGCCATATTTCTTTAACACAAAACAACATTTAGGCAACAGTTATGTAACGTTCCTACAACACTGTAAAGCGTTACATCCATATTTGTTGAACACACCCCAGGTAGCACCGAATGGTATGGCAACATACATGGTATGTCATCAATGTCATACAGCGATGTTGCCCAAACGTCGCTAATGTCCACGACTTTAACTTCATTTGCAACATTCATTTTTAACACTCATGCAACGTGTACACAACACTGCAACAACATTGCGGCACCATATGTACACATTTTTCAGTGCGTGACTACCTAAGTAACGTGCCCCTCCCGCCTGACTGGGGAAGACCCGTATTGTCATCAAGCAGGAGAGCTACCTATGGAAGTAGACTCTGCTGGGGAAACCGCTTGGGCGTCCCACTGGGTGGAGCATATACTGAACCACAAACTGTTGGGGAACTTGCATTAAGTGCAGTGGGGCGTAAAACATTTGTAACAGTGACGATGATGCATACTTGCAATTAACCCATGTATCTATAACGAGTCAACTATACCCAACAACATTCCTGACATCCCTTCCTGTCATGTACCATGTTTTTAAGTCAGGCTTGTGCTACATGGGATATTAACTGAGAAGAATGTACGAAACCCCCTCACAAAACCTGGACACATTACGAATATGTTGCCTGAAATGTTGTATTTCTTTTCAAAGAAACATCGCTGTAACGCTGTCTAAATGCTGCAAACATACAACACAAATGTTGCCTCCACATTGTACTTGTGTTGGAGAAATATGGGTGTAACGCTGTCTCTACGTTGCAGAAACATAACACAAATGTTGCCTCAATATTGTGTTTGTGCTGGAGAAATATGGCTAAATTCCTGTCTCAATGTTGCAGCAACGTAAGACAAATGTTGCCTTAATATTGTATTTTTTGTTGGAAAAATATAGCTGTAACGCTGTCTCAGTGTTGTAGCAGCATAACACAAATGTTGCTTCCATATTTTATTTGCGTTGACGGAATATGACTGTGATGCTGTCTCAATGTTGCAGCAACATAACACAAACGTTCCTTCCATGTTTTATTTGTGTTGAAGGAATGTGGCTGGGGCGTCTCAATGTTGCGGAAATATTCTGAAGCATCATTGCTGGCAAAAAAATTTCAAGGGGACATTAACAACGTTTGCGAAATATTTGAGATAACATTTTAGCAACTGCCTTGCAAAATATGGCATGACTATAGGTATACTACTATAGGACTATAGGGTACGGTCAGGTGCTTGGATGAGTAATGTTGTTCGGAGGTCACTGAGGAACGTTCAGACACTGTTCCCCAGCAACATTGGAGCAACATTGCACTGCCACGTTGCAGGAACATCATAAAATAGATAGTAACGTTGGCCCACTTTTGGTAATATTATAATTGTAATGTTCCTTCTCGAAGGAATCCAATACTCCAAACTGTGACATCTTCTTTCTTGTTCGTGACCCCACCCTCTCGTCTTCCTCGTTGGCACCTTACAATAATCATGTTAATGAGTGTTGTAAAACGTTGCTCCACATTGGACAACATTTGCAACGTTGCTTCAACATCATGGCAACAATGTGTGCTATTAGGGACATTCAGAGGACGATCAGCTGCATCGCATGTCACCGGTGCAACTTCGGCATCACAATCTTCATAGCTGTTGTCATCAACTTCACTGAGGGTTGTTCAACGTGTAACACCTCTTCAATGATGGCATCCATAGTGCCCTTCCTGAAGATGTCAACATCGTCATCCAGAGTGATGTACGATTCAGTGTCCACAGACACACCTGCTTTGCGAAGTGCAGAAAACAGGCCGCTGTCCTCTTGCAGTTCATCATTGTCTTCAACAGGATTCTGTGCTGGTATGCTCTGCTCAACAAATCCTGCATGACGAAATTTGTTGGCAATGGTGGTTCCTGTCACCATGTCTCAGGCACGTGCCACAAGATGAAGCGCACCTAGCAAGTTGACCTGATACTCGTTGTCAGTCTCCATGCACAAAAGCATGCGTTGGAGCAGCGATCGCCGCTTCAGACTGCTAATTAGGTCCATCGGCTGAAGCTTTGTAGTAGTGTTCGGCGGCAGAAATTCAAGTCGGATGGCGGAGAGTCCAGAGACGTCACCATGCCCAGGGGCAATTGTCAATCGTTGCACCGTAACCACTGCTCAAACAGTGCACGAGTTATCCACGACTTTGAATTTGCCCTATAGTTCACAGGCAATGTCTTCACATGTTTAAAGCATCGTGGTGAGCAGTCTGTTCAAGGCCGGACTGAGGATTACGGATGGGTTGCTGACACAGTTCCCACAAGAGGTTATGCAAAGTGTCTCTCTCAAAAGTCTTCTGTGAGGGTTGTGGAAACCCGGTTTCTCCACAACCTCGGGGCGTCAACCCTTCCGCCGCACCCGCCAGGAAAACACAGCAACGACAAAATGCAATCAGCAACAACAAGGGTTTATTTGACTCACACCTGCGACTGCTCCGTCTCCCGACACTCCCGGCCAAGAATCATTTCCTCAAACCGCGCTCGCGCTTTTAAATGCTCCAACAACGCCCCCTTCACTATCATGTGATCCACCGACGCTACTTCTTCGAGAGCACGAACTGGTATCTTATCAGTTCCCACATTCCCCCACCTCCAAAGAGTTCTCAGAAGAACGTTCAAAAGACACTCAAAAATCCATCATATCCAAAATCACATCGCCGAGCGTCGAAGCTGGAGGAGCTTGTCGGGGTTCCTTGGGAAGATCGGGTCGGTGGCGGCGGAGCACGCTCAACGCTGGCTCGACATCAGTGCTTGTTGATCGAGCTGCCTTGGCAGCTTCTGCTTTCACCTGATGACGTTGGCCCCGCCGGTGTGCTGAGCGGCTTATTTCAGGGACGGAACAGAGTGGGCATAGGAGTCTCCGTTCCTCTTCAGAGAGGGGCAGGGGGGTCTGCGGGGAGACGACTATCCAAGGTGAGCCTCCGGAAGGGAAGCGGCACGAGCTCGGGATCCATCCCACGAAGTGGTCATGGCCGGGAAGACCATTTTGATCTCGAAGCCCAGGCAACTGGTTTCCCATCGGATACGACAGTCCAAGTGGCCACCGAGTGAGTAGCCGGTCGACCAGATGACCCCGAAGAGGAAGGAAGGGATCGGGAGGAAGCGGGCGCTCCGGTCCTGGGTCGCTTTGCTCGTTGAGAGATGCATAAAGAAAGCAAAAACAGTCCGGAGGATGCTCCTGCTCGTCAGGGTCGTAAGGTTCTGGTGAAACTGGAGTGGGAGACCGTGACAACGAGAATACCACATAGAAAAGTACTACAGTGAACTCCGAGCACTAAGTAATAATGACTGAGATAGTGACTGCTACGTGCGCCGCCCGCGGGGACGCAAGCTGTAGCGACTGGAAGGTCCGGAAACGGGATCCTGGTCCAGGTCTTGAGGAGGAAGCTGAACATCTGCTTCTTCGCCCTCGGGGTGTCGGAGGTGATAAGATTCCAGGCCCGAGATATGTACTGGCCCAGTTTCTTCTGCCGTGTCACAGCGACGAAGCATGTAAGTGAGGCCGGAGGAGCACGCACTTACCTCGAAGGGACCATCCCACCTATCTGCGAGTGAAGCTGCAAAGCCGCGTGCGGCATCACTTAGCGGGTGAGTCCATCGAAGGACGAGGTCACCGACGCTGTAGGTGAGATTCCGTCGTCCTCGGTTGTACTGACGAGCCTGGTCCAACCGTGCGACGTCCAGTCGACTCCGGAGGTCCTCAGCAAACTTTGAATAAGAGGGCTGGGTACTGCCGTCCCGGAGGCGTAGAGCATTCTCCACTGGAAAAGGTGCCTCTCGTCCCAAGTTCAGGAACGCCGGGGTGAAGCCTGTAGATCTGTTTACTGTTGTCCGTGTAGCGAGCGCCAGTTCAGCCAGGCGAAGATCCCAATCACGGTGGTGCTGACTAGTAAAAGCAACCAACATCATTTTCAGGTTCCGATTAACACGTTCGGTAATGTTAGCCTGAGGGTGATACGGGGAAGTCTTCTTGCGCTGAATGCCTAAGATAGCGCAAGAATCTGAGAATACCTTACTTGTAAAGTAGGTAGCATTATCCGTGATGAGCTGAGCAGGAAACCCGAACCGGCAAAAGCTGTCGAGTAGCCTATCCCACACTCTCTGGGAAGTCAGCGTCCTGAGAGGAAACAGCTTAACCCATTTTGTGAAATGATCAGTAACCACAAACAAATACTGGTTACCTCTAGGACTACGGGCAACAGGTCCCATCACATCAAAGCAACTATTTACCAGGGCCTATTGCTCTGAACAGGCTGTAAGGGCTCAGGGGGTAAACCACCACGAGGTTTTGCTCTCTGGCATACGGGACAAGTGCGAACACACTTAGCTACGTTCTGCCTCGTTCCTGGCCATGTCGCAACACGACATAACTTTTCATAAGTTTTCCTGCCACTGCTGTGACCTGCCAAGGCCGAATCGTGAAAGTAACGTATGAAAGACTTACGCAACTTCAGTGGCAACACGACTCTGAATGGGGATGAGCCGTCTCCGGCATCCGCCTGGGGTATGTATCTGAACAGGATGTCATACTCGCCCAGCAGATAGGAGTCGTGCCGTCCGTCAGTCGTGCCGTCCGTCAGTCGTTCCGGTGCCTGCCGAGTCCCGCTCAGCTAACCATTGAGACACCCGCTGACAAAGGCCGTCGGCTCTCTGAGCGTTAAGGAGCTGCTGCCTGCTCACGACCGTGCCCCAAGACGAAGATAGGTCTCGTGCCACTTGTGCTGCTGCCAGGAGTTGAGAAGGCGCCTCGGTGCCTTCCTCTTCCCACTCCGGTAGAGGCGCACGGGAAAGCGCGTCTGCTACCACGTTTGTCGAGCCCCGCCTGTACTCTACGCCGAAGGAGTAGCTTGTAGCGTCAGGGCCCATCTGGCAAGACGTCCAGATGGGTTGTGGAACCGCTGCAGCCAAGAAAGTAACTGGTGGTCAGTCTGGACGGTGAAAGTGGTGCCGTCCAGGTAGAGATCAAACTTCCTGAGAGCGAAGATGATCGCCAAGCATACCTTTTCCGTGACGGAGTAATTCCGTTCTGCCGGATTCAGCGTGCGAATTGCAAAAGCCACTGGACAGAGAATAGCGTCGTGCTCCTGCAAGAGAACTGCACCAACACCAGAATCGCTAGCATCTGTTTGCACAACAAACGGTTTGTTCAGGTTAGGCAAATATAGCCTGGCCGTATTAGCGATTGAGTGAGAAAGAGCTCGGAAGGTTCGTTCCTGCTCTTCTCCCCACTGCCAGGGTGTATCGTTGCGCAACAACTGGTTAAGCGGCTGCGCTAACTCAGCACAATTAGGAAGGAATTGTCTGTAGAAACCAACCATACCCAAGAAACGCTGCAAGGCCTTTACGTTACCGGGAACCGGATGCTCCATGATCGCCTTTAGCTTGTCATCCCTAGAACTGATGGTTCACCACGTACACTGCGTACACCACGAAGCGGAGAAGGCTGATTCTAGGCGATGCCAGCTGCACCTTGCGGGGGTTGATGGTTAGCCCCGCCTGCTTCATCCTTGCAAGGACGATTGACAGGTGTTCCAAGTGTTCCTGAAAGTTTCTGGAAAACACTACATCATCCATGTACGCCATCGCGAAGTTATACTTGGCATCTCCCAATACGGTATCCATTAGCCGTTGGAAACTGGCGGGAGAGTTAGACAGACCAAAAGGCATCCGTACAAACTCAAACAAACCCCTATGACAGGTAAAGGCTGTTTTCGGGACATCCTTCGGGGCAACTTGGATTTGTAAGAACCCTCTACTACAATCAAGCGTTAAAAACACTGTAGCGTTGCCCAGGGAATACGTAATAGACTCGATGGACGGAAAGGGGTAAGAGTCCCTTACAGTTACTGCGTTAAGTCGACGGTAGTCGACGCATAACCTAGTCGTGCCATCACGTTTCGGAGCCAGGACAGTAGGAAATGCCCAATGGCTCTGGGATCTTTGAAATGCACCTGTCTGGAGCATTTCATCAAGAGCAGCGTCTAACAAAGCACGCTAATGTACACTCAATGGTCTCGGATTACAACGCCAGGGCATAGCGTTACCCATGTCTATGCTATGCTGTAACACAGACGACTTACCGGGTTTCTCCGTGAAGGCACCGTCAAACTGCCGCAGTACTTATTCAAGCTGACGGCGCTCCTCCTCGGGACCATGGAATGACCCCAAGACAGTCGGGAGCGGGGACGGTTCGACAGACGTCGCTGCAGCTTGCTTAGCTGAATTCCTGTCCTGTGGCACGGCGAAAGGAAAAAATCCTGACGATCCGTGGTAAACGTATCCTCCATTGGGCAGGTCCAGCACAAATTTCTGCCGGATGATGAAGTTTCTGCCCAGGATAACGGGCACTGCCAGGCCAGGAAGGTGCACGAAGCGCTGCTTTCGTCGTCTCCCATCAAAGCGAAGCCAGAGCACAACTGCAGTTTGTGCTGGAATCACGTCATTTGAAGCAAGACGTAAAGTGACATTTGTGGATTGCAATTCCACATTCCGTGATACGCAGTGCTCCTAAACACAATCGCCGATAAGGGAGACCGTAGCTCCCGTGTCGATAAGGGCGATGTTTTCTCTCCCAAGATTCGAACAGCGATGTTTGGTTCCTTGTCCTCGATGTTATCTCGGACGGAAAAGGCAAAATGAGCTAAGGTGTCTTCTCTTATCTTGCTGCTTGCATAGCCAGCTTCTGAATTATCAGGGTCACGGATTGTAACCGTTCGTTCGCTCTTTCGGCAAGTAGCCGACGTCGTTGAGCGATTTTTTACCGGCGTCGGCTGCGATAGTTTCCCGTTTGCACATTACGGGGGTTTGGTCTTTGCTGCGGACAGTCCCGACGAGAGTGGTCCGGGCTGCCGCTCGTCCAAGAGGCCGGCGGGCATTCTGTGTTGCTGCTGCGGAACATGCCGCTGCTCCTGCGGCCTGCTAGGGGTTTCGCCAGCTAAATAGCCGGGTTGACCGTGGCTATGGGACAGGACGGGTCTGCCAAGGCTCGTTCCTGCGGGGATTGTCCTCCGTTCATGACGGAAGCGATCAGGTGCTCGGCGTGATGGCTTCGCATGATAATTGCGGTTGTGCTCATCCAGTCCCACTGCAGGTAGGCGCTCAACCGAGGCTGCTCCCGCTGACCACGCACAGCGCGGTTCTAACGCCAATTCAGGCGGCGACGGGGGCCGATATTCGAGTTCTGCTAAGAGGTCGCCTTCAATTGTGCGAGTCTCTTGCGCCAGCGCTTCCGACCCAGCATCAAGGCGTTGTGCCACCAACGAACATAAATCCGTCTTGCGTGACAAGAGTTGTGTCGTTACAGCGGAGTCCAACTGCGGCGCTGCAGGTACCGGAGCCGACTTACTTTGGAACGGAGGGGTACATGGTTCTGGGGTACATCTCCTGTGACGATGTGGCTAATACGGCCGGGAGCTGCAAAAGAAAACTAAAAACAAAGCTGAAAGCCCCGCACACACAAACGCCGGAAAACAAGCTAATATCACTGTCTCCCGCTAAGTTAACCAAGTACAAACAGCGGTGCTGCGCTTCCCCCAACGGCCGGGCGGACGAGCCATGAACCCCGAAACGTTGGGCATCAGTTGTGTAAACCCGGTGTCTCCACAACCTCGGGGCGTCAACCCGTCCGCCGCACCCGCCAGGAAAACACAGCAACGACAAAATGCAATCAGCCACAACAAGGGTTTATTTGGCTCACATCTGCGGCTGCTCCGTCTTGCCCGACACTCCCGGCCAAGAATCACTTCCTTAAACCCCGCTCGCGCTTTTAAATGCTCCAACAACGCCCCCTTTACTATCATGTGATCCACCGACGCTACTTCTTTTCGAGAGCACGAGCTGGTATCTTATCAGTTCCCACAGGGTCCACTTCGGAAGCCTTTACGATTGTTTCATCCCATAGAGGGAAGCAATCTGAGCATTCTTCCAAATGCTTGGCAATTTCGGAGTTTGAAGCTTTATTTTTTACTTTTAATGAATGCTCTCTCAAGCGATCATTTAAGCTCCCGTGCCTGCCCGCACAACTGCATATATTGATACACGGAACGCAGCCAGGGACACGGACGAGGAAGTGCACAAACGAACTGCTGACTGTCAACTAACAGAAGTTTACTTGCAACACACATTTAAATACAAAAACAATACACAAGGAATGTGACAATACCTTATCATAACTTCGAGAACTAGCTGCCTACACAAGAAAAAGTAGCTGCTCAACACATGATGGTTGCGATCCCAGCACGTTCCAAGATATTCCATTTCGGCAGATAAGAGTGACAATGACGGTGTGCTAACACAGTGATCTTCCTCTGGCGTTGTGATTAAGAAGGTCTCCAGAATTTCCCGAGCAATGCGCGTTTTGAACCCACCCTCTATTGTGGTATTATTCAATAGCGGGGAGCACCCACAGGTCTTGCAGTGAAGAGCCAGGTGTCCTGATGGAGTGGTGCTCCGGACCAACGCCCTATGTTCGTTCAGTCTAGTGTTAATGCAGCGCCCAGTCTGGCCTATGTAAACCCTCCCGCATGTTAACGGAATGCGATATACCAGATTCTGTCGGCATTCAACCGAGGCATTCTTGTGCGAAATCTGGCAGCCCCGTATCTTCACACTCTGTCACACAACTTGAAAAAAGTGGGAGAGAGGCATTGCGTACCTGTGGTCCTCTCAGCGCCAGTTAAGTTAATAACTGTTTGTGGTAAGGTGAATGGTTCTATTACAAAAAGGGGCTGCCAGATTTCGCACAAGAATGCCTCGGTTGGATGCCGGCAGAATGTGGTATATCGCATGAATCATGAATCAAGATGAATCGACTGACACGTCCGTTTTGACATCGTTCAATAGCGTGTAGCGTGGGGAAGAAAACGTTGGTGCTCCAGCACAGAAATACACACGCGGCCCAGCTCGGCTTGTCAACATGGACGGCGAAAACAGAAAGTCGTGGTCAAGGTTTTCGGCATGCCGTGTTGTGATTGGCCGACGCCCCTCGAACTGCCAGACTAATCCACCAAGGGACTTTTTTCACACTTGCGTCGTATCCTAGCGGCTGTCCAGTGAAACACGAACGCTGCGCGCCAAAGCACAGCCGCTCTATTGAATATGTAGGGAACTCTCTTCGGCGCCGTTAGGGTCACAGAGCATGCGCAGAAGCGTTGTGAAAAAGGTCCGTTGTGTTTTCCTCGCTCATCCTCCGCAGGTTGAAAAGGGGGATATGTTTATTAAAATATTAAAAAAAATAAAGAGAGGAAAGGTTAGTCAGGCGTCGGCCGACTTGCTATTCCTTCAATAAAAAAGAAAAGAAAGAGAAGGAACACACACACACGCGCACACACAAAAGGGCCTTAGAGGTTGGTCGAGAGGCCGGTGGCACGGAGAAAGCTCAAAAGGGTAGTCGTAACCGCCCCCTGGTTGTGCAGGACCGGGCCGAGCAGGGTGGCCAAAGTGACGTTAGGGTAGCCAAGTTGTCGCAAGTGGCGCTGGAGGATGAGTCTTTGTGAGGGTTGAAGGGCTCTTGGGTGAATCATGGGGTGAATGCACCCACGTGCAGCATCCAGGCTCCAACAGCTCCCCATAGAGTCCATATTTTGAGATAATTTACGCGACACTAGGCACACGACAAGTGAAATTGCGACATTTTATACATTATGCACAACCAGTCGGCCAATCAGGAGCCTTAATGTTGGGCTGGCTTTTCAGCTGGACCTGGCTGCCATCGACTTCTACTGGATTTCACGCCAGCTGCCGTTATTCGTTATTCAAAATACCGAAAGCGACTTTTGGATAAAAGAAGCATGTATTTGACGCAAAGCGCTGATTCAAGGATTTGATACATGGGTGCACTGTGCATACAAAGCCCACTGCGTTGCTGACACACTGTAACCAAGTTCGAACTTGAAGAAAAACGAACACACTGTCCAATTCCTAATACTGAGCCAGTCCCATGGGTGCATATCATCTCATGATGAGCATCTTCTCTCGGTGCTTTCAGTGCATCATACATTACAGCGAAGCGGGAAGCGCTTCTGTGGCACGTAATCCTGTCTTTGTTGTCAGTCCTCCAAATCGGACGACTCCCGGACGTGTTCTTCACGCTCCAACTGCTCGAACTCATGACAACCATTCCCGTTCCACATGTCATAAACTGTTCGTGGGATAATAGTTGTGTCCAGAAACAGCATGACACTCGTAGAATCACCTTGACGCGGTAATAAATCCGCGAACACGTTTCTACAAAATTTACTGTCAATTTACACCACCAGAACACGGAACACATGAGGATACCGTGTTATTTCGAAACTATACTGAAACGGCCGAGAAGCTGCACGCACATATGCGCGTACAAAATGCGATTTCAAAACATCGTCGACCAGTCGGAGCGCGTACAGCCTCCCGACCAATGGGCTTGCGTCCGGGCGCAGTGGTACATACTCTATATTCGGAACGGCGGGTAGCTGAGGACTACAGCGCCGACGCCGGATTGCAAAAGCTTGTCGAAGATGGCGCGACAGGAAGTTCGCGAGAAGAGACGTGACTGGTTACAACGATGTTTATTTCCCGAATGAATAGCGCTCGGGACGGATGATAGTCAAGATGTGACGTGCGAGACGTGCGCTCAGTTGGATGATCATGATATGTCCGTCGCATTAGCAACAGACTGCGGACCGGCAACGTCATGCTGTTGTACCTCAAGTGGGTACAGCGACTTGCTAGCTCGTCTAGTCACGTGTCCTGTAGACGTTCGCACAGTATATGCGCGTATCGTCCCATCTTGTCCCTTGTGTCTGGATTGAATGCAGACCAGAGGCTAGCACAGCCTTGGCTTTCTTTTTTCTGAGATCACGACGTCGCCTGGCGACATTGTTTTTCCCCTGCCTTCTTTGCACTGGTTGGCTGAGCGGAGCTCTATGAGGTAATACCTCTGCAGGGGTCACACAAACTCGTCATTGTTGTAACTACTCTTAAAGGGATAGTCGCATCCGGAAGCGTGTTCCGGAACTATTATGGTCATGCTCCCTGTCGTTCATAATGTACGCCGGCAAATTTTCTCCGCACAAATCCACTTGGTTGACTCAGAAACGATTTTTAAATGTTCGCACTTCCGGCGCGCACGGCAATCCCCGCAAGGCGCCGACACTGGATGACGTCACCCGGATAAACCAACCATCAGGAGGCGCTCCTTCCCGCCGCAGATTCTGTGTGTGTCTGAGCGTGCGTCTGACCCTTTTTCTTGTTGTCTTGTCGCGTTTGCTTTGAAGTACTTTGAACCACAGCGTGTGGCCTAGGATTTCACGCCGTTGACGTGCGATGTCACAGCCAGGAAACCGGTGCTACATGCTCGGGTGCAGAAAGACTTATAACGCGAATCCCGAGCTTCCTTTTCACCGACCTCGCAATGGCGAAACGAAACGAAAGTGGGAGCAGCGATCGCCAGCCACTACTGTGGTGTGGCCCAAGGATTGAATGTTTCACGCGTCTGTTCCTGTCATTTCGCCGACGACGCCTATTTTGATGAAGATGTATTGCAAGTTCGGCTTGGGCTACGGCAGAAACAGAAGCGGCTGAAGATTGGCGCCGTGCCTACCACCCCTACCACATTCGATCAGGAACAAGGGCAGGAACCAGTAACGGAGGTAAGTGACAATTTTGCGTGGTCACAGCTATACGCTGCGATGAAAAATATCAGTTGTCACAGTAAACATCATCGCGAACACCTGGCCTCGCCGTCGATTGTAACGTCACAGTCACACCGGCTACTAATATACACAAATTATTACAATGATTGCAGCATCCTGACGCAATAGTACGCGTACTCTAGAGAAAAAAGATTGGTGTGTTGTTGCGGTGCTAATTGTCGCCAGTATTATGCAGGAGTAACGTAACACTCCCACATGACAGCATTATTGTAATCTTATTGCAGCTAGTGGATGTTTCTACAGTTCATAGTGTAAGCCTGATGGCAGCATTCAGGGATGTGAAAGCATCGCAATCTGTGTTTGGCTACGTCGGAGACACTTGCATCAGTATTCTTACTGCAGCCTTGTTGCTAATTTCTGGCTCTATTTCAGGCGGCAGCAAGCACGTCAACGGAATCAACTGGATTTGATATGTTTTGTCAAGCCACGAAAATATTGCAATTCTTTTTGCACGTCCCACAAAATAATGGATATGTACGAGTCCTGAAAATTGTAGAGTTCTGTGAAAGGAATCTTGTGTGATGCGGCTGCCAGCGTTTATAACGTAATGTCGACAGGAAAATAACTGTGCCAGTGAAATAGGGACCGCAAAGGGGAAGATTTATTTGCATAGTCATTTTTATATTTGTTATTGTACCTGCTAGGCCCACAACATATTCTTTTGAGTGTTGACACTCAAGGCCATATTTCAGATGTGGAGGTCATGGCTGAAGCAAGTGCTGGGGACCCACTTCCCACTTCACGGCGCATCTCACAAGGGGGTTGTCATCCCCTGATTCCAGGAAGAGGAAAACAATGGACACAGACTTGCATAGCGTATTAGTACACCAGATATGGATCTGCCAACATGAACCCTCCTAACATCCCTGTGGCAGCGTACCTGTAATCTGTAACACCACATTAATCTAGACCCACAGCACAACATAATAAACCTATGCTATTTCGTTATTCCCACTCCGTCATACTCTACTGTACAATAAATCGATACAATTATAGGGTCATTCTTTATTCCCGTTTTATCTTCCGGTTTTTTTTTTCTATAATCAAACTCAAACTCTTTATTCCCGTCACTGCACCGCATTGAAAATCTGCACAGAATTCAAAATATTCCCACCTCGGCACTAACTTAGTGCAGTACAGTCTGGATTTGATGCCAGAGCTAATACTGCCACGTGTAGTAGTTTTTGCTGTACAGATGGGTAGACAGTCTGTTGACTGCAACTGGAGATACAGAGTGACAAGACAAAACATCCCCCACACTGCAATGACGAAAAGATGAAAATTGCAGCAAGACGAAAATTTTGCTGACATAGGCACACTTTGTGTAAATGAGCCCTTGGCCATCCCCCTTGCCTCCCATCAGAGGTTTTGGAGGATACTATAGGTGTGTGGTGTACGGATAGGTTTATCCGTACACCAGACACCAATAGTATCCTCCTAAACCTCTGATGGGAGGCAAGGGGGACGACCAAGGGCTCATTTACACAAAGTCTGCCTATGTCAGCAAAATGTTTGTCTTTCCACTACATCTCTCCAGTTCCAGCCATCAGTATGCACCAGCTTGTCTCTCTTGTCAAGACACCCTTGTTTCGATGGTCCTAACGCTGATAGCCTTGATAGGACGTAGATGGGAACTCCTTCCTGATGGCTCGGACAACGCATCCAGGAACCTGTCGTCTGTTCCTTGGACCAAGGTATCCCCAGACCCATCTCGTGAATGACGAGTATGCCGTGAACCTCAGGCAGCTGGAAAAGACTAATCCACATGACATTTCTTTTTGTTTAGCATTATATCTTGTGGGCATTTGCATAACTGCCAAATCTCCCACAGTGTTGGGAAGACAATAGCCAGAACAGAAGAACAGACACTGTCCCAACCTTGGAGTTTAAAGCCTGTGCATTCCTTTCTTAGTTCCGGGGTCTCCTGCATTTTGAATGTGGAAGGTTGGCAGGTGTGCAACATAGTACAAGAGAAAAATGGTCCGCCTCTTTCAGGATGAACCCGATTCCAACAGCTAACTCCCTCCCGAACCAGCTTCCCTCCAATTCCGGCAAAATCCAATTTCTCCCAAAATATATTACTCTTACATTCTTCAGTAACATGCTCCCCCCCTTTATTGGCACCTCAAATGCTTCTGTTTTCAGACTTGTAAGACTATCCTTCAGAATTCCCACTGGATATCTGTCAATCAGGGTTTTGTGTTGCCAATCAGGGTTTTGTGTTGCCAATCAGGCCATGGCTAACTGGCATAATTGAGAGCATGTCGAGACTAGCTGAGGCGACTGTGTTGCTTCACTTTTCCTAATGGAATTGTTGGACCAGGATTCTGGGTCGTTCCACGGCTGTCGGCCACGCTTATGATTTATGGGGGACAAACTTGTGTAGGCCAAAAAGCTGCTGAGAATAGCCGCCCTTTTGTATACAACCCCTGTCCACTTTAGGTTCGACAATTTGCGTAACCAACAACACCCGACTAGCACCCGAGTTTACCCTTCCGAATCTTGATGGGAGGTCATTTAAACCGAAAAAATCATTACGGTCGTAATCATAGCAAACGGAAGAGCACTGCAGCAGGCTTACCTGTGGTCCTGGGGATTGAGTCGCCTAAAATGTTGATCATAGCGGCAAAATTGAGGCGCGTACACCACTAGAAGCTCCCTACGGAGGCAGATGTCCCTGAGTAATGGGTGTTGTGTTATGCACTGCACGGCGGCACTGTTGCACATTTCTACCACCCTGGCAACAGAATGGCAACACAGGCGCTCGTCGGGCTCCTGTGGGTCGCAAACTCCACACAGACACCTGCCGACAACAATTTCAACATTCTAAACTGTTTCGCACATCCGACGGCAATCATGCAAAGAGATACGTCACCTGAAAATGTCATCCCGCGGGTTAACCGCAGCCACATCTCGTGCATGGTCGACGGGTTCCAGAGGCATTGGGTCCGTAGAGTATGGGTCATCATCCAGCATTAACTCGTCGCCGCTACCGCTTACATGTTCGTCAGAATCTCCCCCAGACAGAGAAACCTGACTCTCGTTTTGAGACTCCATGTTTGCTACCTTCGCCTTCGCTTCGCGATCGCCAAACAGGCGCGCGGCTCGCATTTACCCAGGGCGCGCGCTGATTGGCCTTATCCGGGTGACGTTTGCTCCCACTTTTAGAGAGCGAGGGCGCAAGGATTCCGGTTTCCTTTTCATCGGATTGCGCGGAAAGTACGCCGCGGATCGAAATGGTATTTTCGGGCCCATTTCAGTGGTCGGCAAGGAATTAGAATTCGCATTAGTTTCGAAATTGACCTCGGAGAATGCGACTGTCCCTTTAAGGGGTAAAGGGAGGTAACTACCTTTTCGCAAAACTGCCACCATGTCCTAATCACAGTACGTCATAGGAAACGTCATTTTAAGGTCATGTGACTTTGTTTACTCAGCGTTTTAGCGCTTGCCGACATAATCCGATCGGCATAAAGCCAAAAGATGAACGTACTTTGCCAGTGTAAACTATACCGTGCTTCTTCCGTGACATGGTAGCCCATTTCTCCTCCGTTTAAGTAAATCACATCGGCTCAGTGTCTCATAATGCCAGGTCGTCATCGCATCTTTGGAAGTGGTCAACAGTACGAGGCCTCGTGTACAAAACTGCGCGTGTACTGCGATATTATAGGATGAAAATAATTACCGACGTCGAAAGACGCCCGAAACGGTGCACAGAAACAGTAAACGCTTTGTCTATGTTATACCCCTGTCAGACGTACTAATTTAGTGTCACTTTCAGCGAGTACACTTGCAGTTTAAATCCTTCCTGATGAGGACGACGGCGCCCACCTCGTGCTTCCCTCATTCTTCTCTAGCCCTTCTATTAAACATTGTCACCTCCGGCGTCGTCGTCCTCATCAGGAAGGATTTAACAGACTATAAACGATTTTGCAGCCGATCACGGGCGCGGTCATCTTTAAGGTCACGTGTGCGTTGACGTTTGCTGGACGTGCGACCAGGACCTGTCCAGAATGCATTGCGTCCGGCCAGCACCCTTTCGTCTATGGAGCAATATACTGAATGCCACCCAGGGTTGAAAAAAAAATCCGGATATTTTTAAAAAGATCCTCTCCAGTGGGCACAGAGTAAAAACAAATCTGTTTTGCTGTTCTTGATTTCGGGTGACCTCTCCTAGTTTCGATTTATGAAACTGCCTGTCCTAGTAACATTGAATGAGTTTTCATTGTTTTCCGAAATGTAGAGTCCCATGCACGCGTGGGTGAATGGTGTAGACGCTACACGCCTGGATTAGCTGTCGTACTTCAGTCACAATGAATCCAAAAAGCAGAAGAAATCCTCTCCCTCAATGAGCAGAAGTAGAAGGAAACGGGAAAAAAGTTAAATCTGAAAAGTTCATAAAGTCAAGTTAAAAAGTTAATAACCTTAAAAGTTAATTTTGAGCGTACCTGGGCTTTTGTAACCAGCCAACACAACAATAAAATAAAGCGAGTGTTTTCCATGTGCCGTTGAATTAAGATTGTCTTTGGCATCGCATCTGGACAAAATCTCTAAAAAATTCGGATTAAATTGTGTGGATAAAATCCAAAAAAATCCACCAGATAAAATCCATGTGGAATAAATCCAAACAACCCTGATGCCACCCCTGCGGTTCGCGCTAACCGAAGAGGCGGATCGGAGCGATTCGTCTAAAGCGATGTTGTTGTTGTTTTTCTTTTAGTTGTTTTTTTTCTCTTTTGGCATGGAGGTCTATGGGTAATCAACTAAATACTTCCGTTTCGTTCAGCATATCCGGAAATTCAGCTTAAAGGAGCATGGAAATCATTTGGAACATATATTTTTCACCACTTGATATGAACATACTACCTCCATAAACTGTCACACAAAATATTTCCTTTGAAAAGCGCGAATTTCCTGAGAAAATTAGTTTGCAAGAATGCGCTCCGCGGCGGCAGTCTCCCCCAAGCCGAGTCTGGCGTGTGGTGGCCGAGCACTTCATTGGCTGCCGGAAGCGTCCGCTCCCCGCCAGAATAGTCTGCTAGCTCCGGAATCGTGGTGACTTACCGACTGAGACGCTATTGCTATTTATTTGCGTTTGACATTGTTGTTACATAATTTGTCTCGTACGTTTTGCATAAAACAAGACTGCGGACAGTGTAAAAGGTGTGGCTGCCTCTGTGTTGTCGAGACAG
The DNA here is from genome assembly GCF_037126465.1 of Ornithodoros turicata. Lineage (NCBI taxonomy): Eukaryota > Metazoa > Arthropoda > Arachnida > Ixodida > Argasidae > Ornithodoros > Ornithodoros turicata. Next base: position 64,160,580 of record NC_088203.1, read on the forward strand.
CCCGGGTTGAGGTGGATCGTACGCTGTTGGGGTTTCTGTTCCGATTCTGCTGAGGTGTCGTTACTTAGTGAACAGTATTGTGCCTGTGTGTGCAGCATATATATGATACGACTAAATACATTCCTGTCAGTTGGAGATTTATTCCATGTGCCATTGTTGTATGCTGCATATGACCATTAAAAAAAACGCTTATTTGGCCATGTGTTTTGGGGTTTCCTATAGATGGCGAGCAGATGAACTGCACTGACTTTACTTGTATGTTGTTGTGCTTGTGGACAAGTGCAATGTTACACAGCTATGCATTCATCGGTCCGCTCTTTCGCCTCGGAGATGCCACTGTCCATGCTCATAGTGTTGACCACAACACGGAGAAGTCATGATGGTCGACGACCTTTTCAAATGAAAGCACTGCTCATTGCGCTGCGTCTTCATGACTGTGAATTTGTAACCAAGAAGAAGCGCTATATTTCAATTCGAATGTTTGTTCACACTTAGCAGCATCACTTACCAGACTCCGGGACATTCGTGTGGCGAAATCGAAGTGAAATCGCAAAAAAGAAAGAAAAAGGCGGCTGGGCCACGTGACGTCAGCGCCTGCCAGCCGAGAGAGGGTGCATTTCTGTCGCGAGATTCAAAGCTCCCTCGCGCGCAGGGATTGCGCGCTACGTTCAAACATTCTGTGCGAATATGTATCACAGGGCTCGGAATCATAATTTCTACTTCTCACGTCATATTTTATTCCGATCATTTCCATGCTCCTTTAAGCCAGTTCGCCTTAATCAGTCCACTGTAATTCGATAGCATAACATTGGGAAAATGTGTTTACAGATTAGAGCTCGTTACTCTTCAATGTAGTCACCTTTTTTCTCCGAAAATTTTTCGTACCGTGATACCAATTTTTCGGTGCCATGTCTGTACCACGCCTGTTGCCGCCGCGTCCACCATCATCACTTGCCGAGACCGCCGAGATGCACTTTGAGGTGATTGAAAAGGTGATAATCTGACGGGGCAGGATCTGGAGCAAATCCTGGGTCTTCCGAGACGAATGCGGAGAATGTTCTCGTGCAAGACCACATCTTTCCGAGTCCCGGGTGTTTTCGTTTGGTTCGTAGTTCGAAAATTGGTTTGGTTTGGTTTGGTTTTAAGAAAAAATAAAATGGAGATTTTGGCTTCACTAATGTGAGGCCTGCAGCTCCACATCACTTGCACCAGTTACTTTGGTGGAAAACTCCTGGAATGATGATGCCAATGAAGGTGAGCAGGATGATGGCGATGATGATGATGATGATTAGTGGTGGTGGTGATTCCGACAGAAAGTAAGTACACACACACTGAGATGTCACAGAAGGCGCAAACACGCAACACGCAAACAGTCGAACAGCAAAACCCACAAAACACACATAGGCTCAAAACTTGTTGCCTGCCATCAATGTCCCGGAAAAATTTCACTATGGCGGAGAACGCCCGGTGTCTGACACTGTGATTCCAGGGCTCATGTACTTTTGAAACGCTGAGCGGACGGCCGTCCACTGCTGCCAGGTCCGACTGTAGAATGCGACAAGCTTCAGTGTATCGTACGCAGGACATCAAAATGTGCTCTACATCTTCCACAACACCGCACATGGAGCAGTTTGGGGAGGCTGCGTTTCCGATCATGTGTAGAAAGCTACGGCTGTATGGGAGTTTCAGACGAAATCGGTGGATTAGGGTCTCCATGGACCGAGGAAGCGAGTTTGGGACCACGAACGAAAAGTCTGGGCTGATCAGTGGCGGCCTTCCAGAATCACTGTGCCACAGGTTTCTGCTGAGTCTCTTCGTCAAAGTAGACAACATTAAGCGGGTGTCAATGGGAGTAAAGCACACCTTACGAACTGGACCGGAATGATGTTCCCGGGAAGCCGCTGCGACAGCCGCGTCATTCCCAGGTATGCAGGAATAGCCAGGGATCCACTGAAGGATGATGCCGTGTCCTTGTACTACACACGCGTTGTAAGTCTTAATGGCGTCGTGTACGATTGAAGCAAGATCTGCTGATCCGCCCGGCGCTTGTAATGCTCGCAATCCGGTCTGTGAATCACTGTAAACAACCCATGATTTGGGGTCATGTGCTTCTATAAATTGCATCGTCATGATCATCCCATAGAGCCCTGCGGCCGTGCACGACGTGCGATGAGACAATCGTGCGCAGCCCTCAATGCAGAGCTCCGGGACGACATATGAACTCGTGGATCCTGAGTCATTTGTATAGACGTATCCGTGAAAATGCACACTCTGTCCCTTTGACTGTGCATTACCTGAAGAGTTTGCTGACACTTGACGGCACGAACTTTCTTCCAGTGAGACCCGGTACTTTTGCGAACACCCGAGGCTGTAGCAAAGTCCAGGGAGGTCTGGTGTGCACTGGCAAAGGCTTATGCCGGGGGACATATGTGCGGCACGGCATAATACATTGATGGAACCGCGAAACTTACCAAGGATCTCACAGTACTTCTCGGCGGGTTAGGCAGTCTATGAGTCGCGCATCGTGACAGTCCCAAACACCTTTCCAACAGAAAGCGCTGGTTTGGCCTTCTTCAGAGACGCCTTGATTATAAAACAATTTGCAATTGAGTTCACATATGGGGCACGGATGCCGAATGACTTCAATTCGCGACAAACTGAAATGGCAGATTCTCTGCCTTTTCAGTTTGTACACAATACGGCACTGATTTATTGTTTAAACGTAATGGCACGTACATTTAGTTTAGTGACAACAAGTTTGCACTTCTATTAATAAATCAACCCACATTCTTTTTGCGGTAAAAGCGGCGCGAACACTACCTCTTGCACGTGCTTTAGTTTAATCCGCACGAGTGTAGGCTGAACCTTCGCCAGCTTCAAATTCTTCTACGCAATGGCGCTAGGTGTTGAAGAAGCATCCCGCCCTTCGTCACGAACTGGCGACAACTGGCATACACGTCCGGGCGCACGTCATTATCGCGCAGAATGCATATATTGGGAATGCCGTGAATTTGCGACACGGCATCAGAGGGTTGGCAGAGTGAACATCACCCGTTCGTTATCTCCATTGCATCATGTTCATGTAGTAACGACGAGACGATATGAATAGAGCTTGTGCCATATTGTATGTGTCGATATCGCGCCCTGACGTGGCGCTTGTGAAATTGTATGTATTTTTATTATTCCAAAACTAAGTACCCTTCAACTTGACATTCAATTACTTTCAATTCTTTCGACGCTACGTTTGGCGGGCGCAAATGCGTGCTGCACCCGGGACCTTTGCTTGAATTACCAAAGAAACGCCCAATTCTTTTCTGAATAAGTCGGCGTAAACTTATCTAGGATTTCAGTAATTTCACTTCTACTCAAAACCGCCCTGTACATACAGAGCGGTACCAGTATTCCAATTTTTGACACAGGTACACCGTGCACAGCTACAAGTTTTATTTACATGTTTTGTAATACATGACTATCCATCCCTGGCTCTCGTGTTCTGGTTCACAAAGTTTGTCTTTTGTATGATGTGCTGTGCGTATTATCCAGTCATGTTTCCAAGAAGGAGAAATATCCCATTTTGTATGTCTTTCCCAGGCCGTGTTTGAGCCCCACAACCTGAGGCCGACGTACTGGAGTTTCTTGAAGAGGCTGTCTTATAACAGGTAAGTCCAAGTGACACGCGGAGTTTCGTTCTTCTGGTCCTTTTTTATTATTTAATGCGATGACATTATTGGACTAACTCCTCGGAAATTCCTGCGGTCTGCACCGAAAACTGAGCTCGGATGATAGATGGCCCCACGGGAACCGTAGGCACAGAAGCTTTTATGGCAGGGTATTCAACGTGACTGCTCCCCTTCTCCCGTATACAGCTCAGCGTGCGGAGGGTCGCTTGAGAAGCCGCTGGTAGCTGCCTTCCGGCACCTCATATAGTTTCAGATCATGCGACTGTGAGAGTGCCTAGTAACGCATAGCACAGGGCGTGTTTGCTAGGTGAGGTTATCACGAGGCAGCTGCGGGCATTGGAATGCTACGTTATATATTCGCAAGGTGAGGCTGCAGAGGCGGGAGAGCGACGTCTTGCCTCGTCGTGACGTGGGCGTGTCGACACGAACAAACTGCCGTTCTCAGACTTCCCATGTTGGTGGCCGTTGTCTACGCGTTGCTGTATATCCAGTAAGGCCTGCCGTCATCCCCATAGGTTTAATGTGAATGTTTCAGACCATTAAAATTATTGGCTCTCGAAATACACGAAAAAAAAGTGTGATTTATGCATCATTCACTCGAGGTGCCTGTCGCCTGCAAGCGCAGGACAATCGACATTGAGTTTAATTGTGAACTTGAAGCGCGGATCAGCGTTTCGAAACGTACCAATTCTGTTTTCAAGAGGACTTAACATGCTGAAGTGCACGGGTTAGCTAACGTATTTCAGCACTCATAAGCCGTTAATAAACTTCCCTTCCTTTCTTTTTGTTCAATAAACATATCGCCCTCCCCCCGTTATGCATATGCTAAACCCGTGTGCACAACGAAGAAGCAACAAACAAGATCAACTTGAAGAAAAAGTTATCTATAATTTGGGTCAGTGGATCTTATTTCCTCACGCCAAACTCCACAGCCCGTTATCCTCTCTAGCTGAGTGCAGTTCTGCTCCTACATTAGACCCATAACTGCGAACCATTAGGCGCAATTTAAAATTATCCCCGTATTTTCTTAGCAGTTCAACTATTGTTATCGCTTTATTTACCCTTTATATTGAACTGCTCGACATTTTGGAGACTTGGTGTTCTTGCATCACTTTGCAATGCGTACTTTGTTCATACTGCGGTGACCTAGGGTAGCCACTTGGCTCGAGCTCCACTCTAGACCTCAAACATTCACCCAAAATGAGGACTCATTTACGTATCAGGAGCCGAAGTAGGTATTATTGGCCATGCGTCCTATGTTGACCAAAGACGAAAATTGGAAAATAAAATACGCTATACATGGAGTGTTACGCTGCCCCATTGTGAGTTACGAGAACTGGGTGCCCAAAATGTGCACTGAAACGTCTTGCGGCCACTACAGAGGTCGATGATACAGGGCCTGATCGTTTTATTTAGACACTTAATAAAGGAGGCCTTTTGTTCTTCTCGAAGGCGTTTGCCGTCAGCTGTCAGTACTAGACAATGCTTTTAACATTGTACAGCTCCCCGCAACCTTAACTTGAACGCCGCTTCGCGTGGCGGAAAAGGAGGTGAGACACCCTAGTGGGATCCATCTGAACTATTAGGAGAGCGCGTTTCGGGCTGTTCCACTCGCGTGTAGGGGTGTTTGGTTGTTGCTCAAACGCCTCGAAGGCAGGCGGGCGTTGGTTTCTGAAGACGCCGTTATCGGAATGGCGATTGTTTGTGTTGCTTATGTGAGATGATATGCTGGACGATATCGGTAATATCGACGATATTCGAGGCACTGTGTGCACCAGAATGGATTAGCAATGATGCTGTACCAACTCGAGACGAAATAAACGAGGATAAAACAACTTTATGTTGTGATTGTGATTGGAAAGTTTCATCTCCTTGTGTGGCGATGCTTTACACCATTGCTGATGGTAGCATGGTGAAATTAGGATAGAAGAGCATCATACATTTATTGGACTCAGGAAATAATGAAATTAAGTGGCCGTAGTAGGGTGAGCAGTGATCTCCGCATTATGACACAGGGTACCGAAACGGCAATTGAAACAGGGCAACTTGTCATTTTTCATGTCGCTAGACTTGCGAGTGTTCTTGACAGTCAATACATCGTTGCATAAAGAAGATCCGCATAGATATAGCCTGTAGTCTGCATAAACTGCTATAACGTTTAACATAAGACTTCAGAGAGAAAAGTAACACATACAGTTCCAAAGGACTTGAAACTCTTCACCCGGTGACGGCTGAACGCCCCAAACTGCTAGGCAGTATCTCAAGGTATGGGCTAGTCCCGGCACAGTCCGAATATGTACAAGGATGCATTGATAGTCAAGAACACTAGCAAATGTAGCGACATGAAAAGGAAAGGCACAAGTTGTCCTGTTTCAATTGCACCCTACTACGGCTGACTTAATTTCATTATTCCCTGAGTCAAATAAATGTATGATGCACTTCTATCCTTATTTCACAATGTTACCATCAGCAATGGTGTAAAGCATCGCCACACAAGGAGATGAAACTTTCCAATCACAATCACAATATAAAGTTGTTTTATCCTCGTTTATTTCGTCTCGAGTTGATACAGCATAATTGCTAGTCCATTCGGGTGCACACAATCATTATTAGCTGTCAACGCGGCCATGCCTTGAATATTGCCGATATTACCCGTATCATCCAGCATATCATCTCACATAAGCAACACAAACAATCGCCATCCCGATAACGGCGTCTTCACAAACCAACGCCCGCCTGCCTTCGAGGCGTTTGAGCAACAACCAAACACCCCTACACGCGAGTGGAACAGCCCGAAACGCGCTCTCCTAATAGTTCAGCTGAATCCCACTAGGGTGTCTCTCCTCCTTCTCCGCCACGCGAAACGGCGTTCAAGTTAAGGTTGCGGGGAGCTGTACTTGAGTTTGTTTTATCTGCATTGTAATGTTCTGACAGTCGTTAGAATATTGCAGGCAGTACGCATTTCACCTGCGATAAAGGAATATACTTCAAGGTATACTATCTCTAAGTGTACCTCCCTGAAGGTATAATATTTGTACCTGAGGGTATAAACATATACCTCCTAGAACAGAGGTGCCGAAGTAGCGGCCCGCCTGTGTTTGCATGCGGCTGGCGTGGCCCCAGTGCAAAAAAATAAAAATAAATTCGGCCTAAGCGAACGGTCGTGGCGTTATATTCGGGCTCCGTGCTTGTGCAGTTTATCTTGCTTTGGTTAGTGACAGAAAACTGTTGCCATTGACCCGTAACAGCCGATGGCTCCTAAATAAGAGACGACCGGGACCGGGTTGATAGTTCGACGTTCCCTGTCTGTCTCAGTGTTGCTTTCGTCGTCTTTGCTAACTCTCTAAACCTGTCAGTGCGTCTGAGTTTTACTTGACTGATATAACTATAGTACATTCCTACCAAAATTTATGAGCCAACCCTACATGGCATCTTTGTAATATTGGTGACTTCAATACCAACAGAAACGGATCGGTTCAGTCGCAAGCTTGGTGATCTCCCGAGAGAATTCGAGCAAAGGTTCTTGGAGTTCAGGAGGAACGGAGCTTTTTGGCTTGCCATTTTCCGCAGCTGTGGACAACGTTCCTGATGACTTACGAATGGAACTGATTGATCTGCAGTGCGGCGCACGGATGATAACCAGTACGCTGAAGTTGGTGCGGCTTCGTTTTATTCTTACGTTGGACGAAATAATCTCCAGATACGTTTGTTAATAATAACAATAATAAATCGTATCTAAACGTCGCGAGACAACGTCAACATACTCCCGCGAGCAGGTGCGATGAACGTAAGTCAAAGTTACGCTCACATCTAACAAAACGAACACCTCAACACAGTCATTAGGATTGCAACGGCGCAATCACTTTTGAAACAGCAAATAAAAAGGACTCCTCACCCTGTGATTAAGCAACGCTAAGTAACACAAATATGTACCTTTTATGTCATTTTAAGTTATGTGTTGTGTCATCTATATCAGAAACATGCTACCCCAAACCATAGCTGGGCGAACTCACTCATGAGGGCCCTCATGAGTGCCCCTCACCTTCACCTCACGCCGTTGAGGTGAGGGTGAGTGAGGGCAAGCCCGCGATGAGGCCATCCATGAGTGCACTCATGAGGTCTTACCCTCACGAGGTCTCCTGTGAGTGCACTCATGAGTGCATTCAGAAATGAGGTCAAATGAGGCATGCGAGACGTACGCAAATTATGAAGGCACTCACACGTGAGACCTTCAGGAATGCGAAGTCTATTGGCGGTGCTCAAGGCATGAGGTCTATGGTGAGTGCACTCACCGATGAGCCCTCATACGGTTTAACACTCAAGCAGTTGTAAAACCGTATGAAGGCTCTTATATGACTGACAGCAGTGAAACATATTATGATGAATTTTTACTTTTTTTATGTGTGTGGGGTGGAAAGGGTATATTTATTGATAGAGAAAAAACTAGAAGGAAAGGTCGGCAGGGGCCGCTTTGTTGTGTTTGCGGCGCAGCCAGCTGAAATAGCCAGCTGTACATATAGGCATGGTGCAGTTTAAAGGGGTGGTGTGCACGTATTTAGCAATTTCGTCCATGTCGCACTGGAAACATAGCGAAGCGTCCTAAGCTGACAGATTACTTGGCGATATGGTGCCAGACACCCAACTACCGACAGGGTGCACTTTAAAGGGCCGGTGTGCACGTTTTTAGCAATTTTGTCTATGTCGCGCTGGGAACACAGCGAAGCGTCCTGAGCTGACTGATTACTTGGTGATATTGTTCCAGCGACACAACTTCCAGCAGGGTGCACTTTAAAGGGCTGGTGTGCACGTTTTTAGCTATTCCGTCTGTGTCGCGCTGGGAACACAGCAAAGCGCCCTGAGCTGACTGATTACTTGGTGATATGTAGAAAGTGACTTTTCTAGGTTAAACCCGATTCCGCCCGCTTGTCCCCCCCGACCTGATCTCAGACAAATTCGAGTTAAACCAGACTTCTGCCCGAATTCCAGTCACTATGAAATACTCAAGTGACGTTTCCACTGAAGACGAACAAAGCTCGCCTCGTGTAACACATGTAAGAATGGATCACTTGCGTAGACAGAAGTACACCCATGTGTGTCAGCACTGTCTATACTTTCGGGTATTAGCGCTCGTAGGTCACCCACACACACAAAAAAAAATAGAAAAGCAAAAAGATTAGGACTATAGCCCTCCTATTTTTTATATATATATAATAAACGTATCCCCCCCCCCCCCTAATTTACAGCCGCTGGTACATCCCGTTGAGAGCCTCCGAGATACCGACATCTCGGGCGAGCTTTGATAGCATATGAAGTTACCTTTCCTTTGCCATTTTCTGATTTCATAATTGGCAATCGCCTTGTGCTCAGACTCACTGCTGGCAACATTCGTTTATAATACCATCTGTGTGTGTACTGCCCATATTTCCATCCGTACTATCCGATCACACTTGTACGTCGGCATACAGTAAGTATGCACTAGTAAAACAATACAAAGAGCAACTAAAAATTCCATAATCAGTAGTACAGACGCCAGTGACTTGTGAAAACAATAATTGTAGCATAAATATATAACAACAAAATAACAATAACAAAGTACTCATATAGCAATAAGAGACAAGCAAAATGACGTGAATGTCTCAAATCGAACTGCGGACCTTTCGTGTCAAAGTCGGACACTTTACCTCTCGACAAACAGCGCAGCGAGTTCGTGCCGCCTTAAACTCGCGACGTCAACCATGCACAATGGGGATTATTTCGGAGTCGGAGGCGAACGGCGTGATAAGGACGGCGAGCGTGGCGCCATCTAGAATTGGGGAAAATCGTGAATCGGAGTTGCCCCCGACTGCTATGGCCTCTTAAGCGTCTGATTATATCGTTCATCGACTGGATATGAAGACGGCGTGAAGGGTCGTTTTACTCCCCATAGCACACAGAACGAACTCAACTTGGATGATTCGATTTGGGCTCCATTATCGATAAATAAAGTTCGCTGCGCTCCCCACCGGGATAACAGTTCTCTTGTCTCAGTTATCATAAACAGCATCACTTGTCCCTTATATAAGCGGAAAAGCTTCAATATACTTCGTGAATGCGTTCAGGGTAACGTGTAAGAATCGAAATCCTTTTGAAGTTGAGGGGTAAGGTCCCATAAGATCAGCTGCCCAAACTTAAAATGCGCGCTCCGACGTAAATTAAGCATGTACCCTCGCGGTTTCTGCCTAGGAATCTTTGTACGCCGACATAAGTCACATGAGGTTATATATTCTTCGTCATCACTGCCCATTTTTGGCCACGCAACGTGAACTTGTAGTTTCGACAGTGTCTGCTCAACACCGAGATGTCCTGCTGTCGGAGCATCATGATTCTATAGGTAGAAACGTCATAAGCAGCTCGGGACGAACGGAACGGTCGCCATTGTTCTTCGCTGTCTTTGTTAGTTATCTGTTGACTGTGCTGTTGACACAAGTTACCTTCTCTGGGAGCAAACTTCTTTTTGTTGTGTTCCGTAACGTTGCCGTCTGTGTGAAGCTTTTGAAAAATCGGTTAGACGCAGTGGTTCCCAAACACCCAGGGGGGTCGCGACCCAAAGTAGCGCCCGAAAGTACTAGTGCTCCTGCCGTTGTGCAATACTTTTTGGCCCAGAGAACTCGCTCTGGATGTAGCTCCAATAAAATGTCAGTGTGTCGTTTTGGCTAACGTTTATGCGCTGAGATCGGAAGACGTCCGTAATCGCGACGAGGGAAACCGGGGGGTCTCGACGGGGTCGTCTATATTTTTATGGGCCGCGGGTCGACCAGGTTTGGGAATCACTGGGTTAAAGAAAGAGCGCATTCTCTGCGCTTGTTTAAACGATCTCCAGTTTGAAGATCATGGGCATAGTGCCGTCGTGCACAAAACGCGGAGCTGTGTCTATGCCGCTGTGTTCGGTTTCTTGCACAGATGACTGTGACTCTGTAGTTGCATCAGCAACAGTGATACGCAACAACACCACTGACACGGAGTTGGGTTTACCACTTACATGCTTGATGGTAAACGTGAATCCCTGAACTCTAACCAAGTGTGCCAAACGTCCTCTTAACGAGTTCTTGCCGAACAGACATTGCAACGCTGCACGGTTTTAATTACTTAAATTTTCTTAACTTCGATATAAGGTTGCTACTTCTCTAATTCCCATATGACACTCAGGCACTCTTGCTCAGTAGCTGTGTATTTAACTTCTGCATTAGAGAGTTTTCAGCTTGCGTAAGCTTAGCTGCTTCAAGTTGATATTCATGGCGATGGCTTCAGCTACGAGAAGCAGAGGTGATTTTTTATTGCTATCTGGAGAAGCAGTGGAGAATATGAAGACGTCGAACAATATTTACAAGCTATGCGCCGTGGTATGGGGCACTTTTAGATCAGCAAGAGAAAGACAGGAAGGGGAAAACGACATGATATGATTAATACACAAATTTGAGGGTGTAGCTCCGTAGCCGGGCTTATTGTTAACATTGCTTTCGCTAATTAATTGACAAAGGTGAGGTACATTAGGATAGGTTAACATTATCACAGAAGGTTGGGATAGGTACAGCGTTGTACCAGCTACCAAAACGAAGTAACGGAATATCGCTTCCCGCTACTCCACAAAAGGGTAGCGCAATCGCTACAAATTTGAAAAAGTAACGCGATACAGCTACCGCTACTAAAGAAAAGTAACGTAAATACCTTTCCGCTACCGTAACCTTCTCTATAAGCTTCACCTTACCGCAGGCATGTCGTTGCCGAATGCGTCTCAAGTAGTCAAGTCATGTAGTTATGTTCCTTCACGTAGCCGGCATGCAACATTACAGCAAATACGTATTATTTGTCATTGATCTTGGCCTTGAGATGGCAGAGATGAAGACATAATTTAACGCACATAGTGCATCTGTGTAATTCATAATTTTCCCGTCAGAATATTTCGACCACAATACACTTTATCAGCAGTAACAGTACTTCGTTCGAGATATTCGCAAGTCCGAACCTCAAACTTTTCGCCGTCTGCTTACTGTCGACGGATTGATCAGTTTTCCCTGTGGTCAAGTGGCGCAATTGCCACTCATCGATTCATCAGTAACTAGCTACCAGTGGCAAAAATATCAAACGAATGACATAATGTTTGTTCATGATTTCGTCAGAGCCAACGCCTCCAAGAAGAACAGATATCTTTATGAGTGCCGTTGACATACTCCACCAAAGCTTAGGTCTACCCCCTGCTTCCATTCTTCCAGCCACGCGACGGCTTCTCCTAAACAACAACTTTAATTGATGATGATGATTGGCCAGGGGCGATACCCTGGTGGTGATGTCGGAAATGGAATAATCAGTCGCCTCACAGTGCGGATCAACAAGGTCAGAAGTGCTTTGAGGGCAAAGCTTTGGTCAGCTGTATTTGGCCATGCATGGACCAATCAATTTTGACAAAGAGAATAGGCGAGAGTCCAGCTGATGGAGTGACCCGGAAAGTGTGGTTCGGGAAGGTGGGTAGTGTGGGCAACGAAGAAGAATTTGCCCTAGATCTTCCAGATAACTGCAGTGATCTGGAAGATCCTCACCACTCTTACAAAGCGTTTGGCTGTACGAAAAACTATTTTTAATACGCGTTTTCCGGGAGTATGAGCTCCTCAGGAAGAGTCAACCCGTATGAGACTACCTCCGGAATGGAACATATATGTAACTTTCCCCTAAGCATGTCAAACGCTGTACAAAATCAAGTGCTTTTAAGATAATCGCCTATGCACTGCCACCAAGCAACTGTGCAAAAAGTATTAATAAGCATGTTGGCATATGATGACTCCCGAATAATATTATTATTTATTCATTTTATCTGGCTCACATACCTAGAGTGTGACATATTTAATATGGAGAAGCAGCTAGATCGTGTTCGGTAACTTGTGTAGCTAAGGTAATTCTATTTTGCCACAAATGCTTCACACCTGCGGCACAAACAGTTTAAAGCAAAGTCGGCTGTACTTTTGGAATGCGATGGTTATTGACGGTATCTCGTTGCGTTTTCTATATATTTTCGTATTCCAGTTCCAAGAAATAACACGCTTTTTTATCTGCATGCCCCGAACAATAAAGTTGCAAACCACAGTTTGAAATGTGCTACCAACACGCTGACACTAGTTTTGCAACTGATTGTATGACGGAAACTAGCTTCGTAGCCCATATTATGCAGTATACTGAATAGAATGAGGAGCTGGGCCGGTTCGTCATACATGTTTAAAAATAAGACAAACCCTCAGTGCTCCTCGAACAATAAGGAAGGACCGACCTTAGCTTATGAGCGCGCCTTAGCTGAGCGAGGGAGCGGGTATACCCGCGGAAACCCGCAGTTACCCGCACATCGTCACGATTTGCGGGTAGGAAGTTGCGATCACTGCGGGTAGCGGGTAAAATGCGGGTGTACCCGCAATGCGACCGCGGGTAATGCGGGTATACCCGCATTACCCGCATTCCATGGCCAGCTAAGTGAAGCGAGCTCAGCAGTGCCCTATGTCGTTGGCCGTATAAATCCATGTGCCAGACTGCAGCAGACAAGTGCGGGCGAGCGAGTTCGATTATTAATGCAGACATATATGGCTCTCTGTTGAATTGTAGTTTTATTGGCATACGATTGAAGCCGTCCGAGACACATAGCCAACGCTCAGAATTTCCATTGTTTTAAAATAGAAATAGCGGTAAAGTGGCCGAGGGGACGTTCAATAATGAACAGAAGAAACGCATCCATTGATTTGGGGTAAGGCTGGTGTATCGTGCCCGCATCGTCATCTTCATCACACAGAGGGTGAACAAGAAAACGGGGGTTCGAGCTGGCGGCCGAGCGCATGTATACCGCTCACTTCCCCCTGCGGGTCCCAATGTGGGTATGCGGGTATACAGACAGCACTGCGGGTGCGCGTGGGGGTCGTCCAGATTAAATTCTTGCGGATGCGGGTGCGGGTCACACATGTGCGGGTGCGAGTCCAAGTTTGCTTATCCACGCTCATCTCTACTTATGAGTGTTAGTGAAATTGAGGACGATCGTCACATCAGTCTGCTTGATTAACAAGCAATTAAAAGGGATAACAAGAAACCAACTCTGCTTCGCCGCTGTTTTCTCTGTGTTCCACGTCTTCCATATTATGAAAAGTACCGGTAGCGGTGAGGAGGAAGAGTCTGCCGCTGCTCTTATTTGTAGCGGAAATACTTTTTTTCCGTTACGAGTTTAAAATGTAGCGGTATCGCTACTCCGCTACTCAAGAAAGTAGGGAATAGGGTGCTATGTACAACGCTGATTACTACTAATAGTTACCAATCTCTCTGTTCCAGGTTCTCATTGCTCAACAGAAACGTGTTTGATTTATTTGGTCTGCAAACTACCAAGCTTTTTGGTGATTTCTTCCCTGTGCTGGATACAGAATACACATCACGGAAGTTCCAAGAGACTGTTCTAATCTGGGTGCCTTACTGAATGTTATGTGCCTTTCCACGAAATAATTCAATGGTAGCCGGTGCGTTGCCGATTATACACATTCGTGCAGACTCTGTTTAGCGTACTGAATGCTTTGCTGTATGGTATGCCATCATGCCCAGTCCTTGACCATTCAGTAGTGACCACAGATCTTTGCGTGTTGTTTAATTTCAAAATTTTATCCCAAGTTTTACGCAGTATTTAGCAACGTGACATTTTAAGGACTGATTAACAAAGAACTTGAGGGCTTGCTCTGCCTTTTCTGTACGTATATTTAAAAGGGCACCAAATGATTATTTGAAGAGAAGTTATTATATTGTGTGCCAAGATCCCGAGAGAAATTACATTTGGCAACAGAAATGACGCGTGAAGTAACTGCAATTTATCTCTCATTGGAAGCAAAATGTACACGGAAGGTGTGTCAGCCTATTTGTATTTCGGCGCAAGGTATAGGACTGAGGGTGATTTCGACCACCTGGGGCTCTTTTGTCGTGAAACGGAAACACACGGTGGTCGAAACAATGTTTACCTCCCCCACGTTGCTACCGGTAGCAGATCATATCATCCAAACGCCCATTTCCACCGACGTCCCAATTCAACCAAAAGCTCATTTCCTCCAAAAAAATATTCGGAGGTTCTGGGCTTTCGGTTGATCTGGGCATGCGGGTGGCAGTGACCCATATCCCCCAAGTGATCTTTTCATCCAAGCGCCCAGAACCACCGAAAGCTGGACACTTCAAAGGACACGCGCCCACCGTTTAACAGGGAGAGGGCAGTTCCCAAGTATGCGGGAATCCGATGTACATCTCGAGGCAGAGTTAACTGGAACGCCACGTCGACTGGCGGAGCTAAACTCGGGGAGAGAGCAACCCTAGCGGCTCTTACGAGAAATAAAGGCAAATAGTGTTCGACTGTCCCACTATGGTTGTGTTGCTGTGGGGGTGTAAGCCTTGCCATGAGCTATTGACTCGGCATTGCCCTTAGCTGCGGTTATCGTCGCGATGTTTGTTTGTGTTTGCGGCGATTATGTGAAGGTGTATGCCGGCTGATATCGCACGGATACGATGCCTTTATCTCATTGATACACGCGAAAGTGGTCGCGTTCGCTCAGTGGGGCATTTTCAGATTTGTGATAAAACAAATGAGGATGCACGGGGTCTAGTGGAAAATTTTTTGGAGTTGCTGTCCACCTTCCCAAGCAGCAAAATGTACTGAAAGTCGAGTGCAATGGGGGTGGCCGGTATGTGTCTTATCAATGTTCTTTAGTTTCACGAGTCTGTTCAAGGTCTTCCACCTACCCGACCACCCCTATTGCACTCGACTTTCAGTACATTGTGCTGCTTGGGTTTGCGCGTATCAATGAGATAACAGCATCGTATCCGCGTGATATCGGCCAGCATACACCTTTACATAATCGTCTCAAACCCAAGCAAACATCGCGATGATAACCACCGGTGAGAGTAATGCCGAGTCAACAACTCATGCCAAGGCGGACACCCTCGCAGCATCATGGCGAGTGGTGATCATTTGGTGGCAACTTTTCTTTTCTTTTTCTGCTTCTTTTTTTTTTTTTTTTGCCAGATCCCAAGCAGTCAAGCAATCTTGCATGTTCGCGTGGCACTTTCCGTGCGCCCGGAATTTCCCAGCTATTACTTTTTTCGTCCGGTCTCGAAACGATCGAGCAGCGGGTTGCCCAACTATATCCGGTGTCGTCAAATCCGCACTGCAGCGGTGGCGAGTGCTCTCATTGGACCGCACGTCGAAGTTCACGTGATTTAGCAGACGACGGAACCCGAAGACAGGCGACCGCGATGGCCCTAGCGTGATCCAAGTGTACGAACTCTGCCCTGATTCAAAAGGGATGAGACGAGCCTGATCCTGATCCTAAAACCGCCAGATCCCTGGCACTCATGTTCGGGTGGCAACTGTCAAATGATCCAGCTCCGGAGCCGACCTAGCAATTTCCGAGCGCCAGGCAGTGTTGTAATTAAACGACCACCAGAATTCGCCAAAAGTAGGACAGTGGAAACATTATTTCCCTTTATTTCTCCTAAGCGCCGCTAGGGTGATTCTCTTCCCGATTCAGCGGTCGAAGTGGCGTTCCAGTTAACTCTGCTTCGAGCTGTACTTCCTTCAACTCGCCAGAGAGGGTCACGTGGGTTCTTGACTGCTGCTCATCCGGTGCTCGAAATGTTCTGTAGCATGAGGTATGCGGTCCGTTGATTTGCACAGCTTCCTTTGTTCCCCTGCTTACTAATAATTCTCCTTAGAGATGTAACATATATGACTAATATAAATATGAGAGCTGATACACGAGATCTATATTAAAGAAGCTTGATCGTAGTTGGATAGAAATGACACGACACTCGGTGTGTACAAATGAGATCGCGTTCAAGAAGTGATCTGAACGGAGAGAATCCCGAAAATGAATTTTATTGGTATGCACGTTGGCTGACGGGAGAAGCACTATCTTCGGAAGGTTATGGAAGTTCGCGTCATGATTCACGGAAAAAGAGCATGGTGGGAGTGGTATGTTCTGTGGCTGGAACATTTAGCGGGACGGCGGAAAACAAACAAACCTCAAGCGCCTTCAGAGGAGATCGACAGTTCAGACGCTATGTTGGTTTCATGCATTCATACTGTTTGCAAGCTTTTTCCAGGGGTTGTTTCAGCCGGTTAATAGCGTGTTTTCTGAACGTCTGATCTGTATTAAAAGAACGCGTAAAAGAAAAGTAAAGGAGGAGGTCCTTTTTGTAACCTTCTTCGAGACCTGTGAAGTGGGCGCTTTGTTACTATATTTGCTTTCCACTCTGATGACCTACACAGTGCTTGGAGCTCTGTCACTCACATGGAAAATATCTCTCTGTTCGGATCGGATCATTTCTTGTATGCGATCGACATCAATAATACCTTTCCTTTGCAAACTTCACTTCTGACTCAGTTGCAGGATTGGATTCCCGCACACCCAAAAACCGCTCAGCCTTCCTCCTCTCCCTGACAAACAGAGGAATCGTGTCCTTTCAAGTATCCCGCTTTCGGTGGTTCTGGGCGCTCGGATGAAAAGAGCTTTTGGGGGATATGGGTCACTGCCACCCGCGTGCCCAGGTCAACCGAAAGCCCAGAACCTCCGAACATTTTTTCGGATGAAATGAGCTTTTGGTTGATTTGGGACGTCGGTGGAAATGGGCAAAATAAATCTCCAAAAATAAACAGCTTAATATCTCCGCTTAGAGCTCACCGCTTAATAGTAGATCATTAAAAATAAACTATTTAAAGATCCCCTCATCATCTAGCGCGGAGGCGGATTGATTGCATGCCGCGTCGGGTTAGATCAGGTTATGTTAGGTTAGTTTTGTTTAGTTTCGGTTAGTTTGGGATACTTTAGGCTACTTTGGCCCTGTGAGGTTAGTTTAAGTCCCTTGCTTGCAGTTCACCTTGCTTTAGGCGGTGCAGCCATAAGCCTAAGAGTCGGTTTCACCTTACTTTTTAGAGATATTTAAAGCGTAGGTTTTTCACGATTTATTATTAACGGTGGATAGTTTATTTTTATCGTGGATTTATTGAAGCGTATATTCTGGACGTTTTACTTTTAACGATTTCAAATAGGCTACACCCCGGAAAAGGAACTAAATACGTTACTATTACTCAAAGGCGAAAGGGATCGCTTCCTCGTTACTCGTTTGTAACGAGTTACTTTTCCGTTACCAAGGATGTTTCAGATCCGTCCCGACGAGAGGGGAAGCCGCGCTTTTGACTGATAGGCCGAACGGCAGGTCCTGGAAGCTGGGCTGAGCAACGAAGCGAGGGGTAACATTTCCTTGAGTTTGAGGAACACACTGGAGGACGAGGACAGCACAAGACTTGTGTGAGTGTTGAGTGAGTATGTGTGAGTCGTGTGTTGTCCTGGTCGCCTTGTGTGCTCTTCAAACTTGTATAGGACGATGGTCTGCCTCCACACGAGTCCTGACTGGCGATGATGGAATGTCCCAGCGGGCAGGTGGACGTGGCCTCACGCTAGGACGGTGCCGGTAGAACTGGCTGCCAGGCGCAGTAGCGCGTCGTCGTCGTCGTCGTCCACGGGCCGCCACATCACTCCCCCCCCTCAGACGCGGAGCGATGCATGCGGTCGAGGTCCGCGTCGATACCATGAAGAGGAGAATCAGGACGACTCGTGGATGATTGACGACTGGACACACGGCTTGCGATTGTGGCAGTTGATGCAGCAGCAGCGGGATGGCGGGAACAAGAGCGCTGGGTTCCGGGCGGGTTCCAGAGATGAGGTGTGAGTGCTGAGTGTTTGGGTGCTTGAGTAGTTGTTGATTGCGTTGAGTGGCTGCTGATTGCGTTGAGCGGTTGTTGAGCGGTTGTTGAGCGCGTTGAGTGGTTGCTGAGCGGCTGATTGTTGCTAGGTGAGTGCGTTGCTAAGTGGGCGACCGTACCGCGACCGGTACAAGAGCGTGAATGCTGGTTGTCGCCAGAGAAGTGCCGGGGAGGACCATCATGAAGCAGGTGGAGGCCGTAAACTGAGCTTGTGGTCTCCCTACGAGTCTCCGGTGGAACAGTGGTCCCGGTGCGTCTTACCTGCTAGAAGGTTGTTCGCTGCTGGTTTGCCGAAGAATTTAGGATAGTGAATGGCCGAATTACGCCGAACATGGTGTTCGTTGTT
Organism: Ornithodoros turicata; assembly: GCF_037126465.1. Taxonomy (NCBI): domain Eukaryota; kingdom Metazoa; phylum Arthropoda; class Arachnida; order Ixodida; family Argasidae; genus Ornithodoros; species Ornithodoros turicata. The sequence continues at coordinate 64,179,400 of NC_088203.1, forward strand.
CGGCTTATCAAATATAGATAAGGTGGTGTCCATCTACAGGAGTCCTGACCGGCAATGATGGAATGTCCCAGCGGGCAGATGTGCGTGGCCTCACACTAGGACGGTGCCGGTAGAACTGTCTGCCAGGCGCAGTAGCGTGCGGCAGCAGAGGCGCGTTGTCGTCGTCGTCGTCGTCCACGGACCGCCACAAACTCAAGGAGATGTTACCTCTTTCTACAGTACATCGCCTCGCTTGCACCATTCTCATTTGTTCATGAAATATTTCCTCATTTATTTTTATTTTTTGTTTACAGAACCCGTGGTGATGGTAGGGGGTGCTTCACGTTTATCTTTCACTATGCGGGAGCTCGCCTCGGACGGCTCACACTCTAAAATCTGTACCTCTTAAAACCCCCTTTTATAAGGTACATTTTTGCAAAAATGTACCCTTTATTTTATGCGGTACGAAAGCGCCAAAAAGGTACAGCGCTTTTAAGGTACTGCCGCCTAAAAGGTGCCCCTGTATAAAGGGTACAGCTGTCTAGCAGGTACACCCGTATAAGAGGTACAGCCGTTTAAGGGGTAGTGCCGTCTAGCAGGTACGTCCGTCCAAGAGGTACAGCCGTTTTTTAGGTACCTTCGTCTCAAGGGTACAACCGTCGAAGAGGTACAGCCGTCTAACAGGTACGCCAGTTTAAGAGGTACAGCCGTCTAACAGGTAAGCCCGTCTAAGAGCTACATCCGTCTAAGAGGTACAGCCGTCTAACAGGTACGCCCGTCCAAGGGGTTACAGTTGTCCAAGAAGTATACAGTCCACACACAAGAGGAGAGGAACATGTTTGTGGTGACATAATCCGTAAGTGACTTATCGCACGCACAGCAAAATCCACGATGCGCATCATGTGTTGTGCGTTCACGCTTTGGTATCGGTAGTGGTAATACACACTCGCCGAAGTGTGCATCTGTAACATATACGCGAAGGCAGGGGCGGATCCAGACCCTCGGTTGGGGTGGGGGCGGTTTCTTTGTCGGAGCGCGTAGTGGGGGAGGGGGAGAGGGAAATCCAATGTATAAACTGACGTTTTTTTGGGGGGCGATCACCCCCCCCCCCCCTGGATCCGCCACTGCGCGAAGGTGACCAACGTGTTGCAAGCACATGCGGGACAAAGACAACAGGCGATCTAAATACTGAACCGCTCTTTATTTGACCTTCAGCGATTTTAGCAGCTGCGAAAGCCGTGGCTTTCTGTACGGCTTCGAGAATTCGTTGTCGCCCATGTTATGACTTGGCGACTGGCGCCATACCGGACGACACCAGATCGGCTGCATACGCGAAAACACGCCGAAACCAGAGATCTACTTGAGATCCACCAGTACCTTCGCCGTCAAAGATCATTTGTCTGCCGCCAGTTGAAGGAACCGAACTGTGCGGTGCGTGAGAACCACGTCGACCTTGCGCGCCAAAGACTTTATATAGCATTGGACACTACAGCCAATCTCTCTCATTTCTACTCTGACATCATGTGAATAAACTGCTACGTCTCTATCTTCCCTCGCTGAGTCTCCTTCGGCCTGCTACCACACCCGGAGTCGTAACACCAACAACATATATTTGCAGCAGGCCTAACAACTGGCCAAAAGCAGCATGGTATGTCACGTTTTTTTACGTAGTAAACTGTCAAGCAGGAAAACAGCGCAAACTCAAGCATGCCCGACGGATCCAGCTGCATAGCCTCTCCGTCACTACACCAAATAAGGCTCTCCTGCTCGAGAAAGAGTTTCGGTCCCGGAGAGACTACCTTTTCGAGGACGATCTCGAGAGGAACGCCGCAATTAGTTCATGTTTTTGCCTTCCAAAAGGATTGTCTCAAACAAAGGAAGCAGTCCACATACCGTTGATATCAGGTCATACTCCGAATTTTTTTGGACGTAAGAATACGTCCACATCGACGAAGGTCGGCGTAGGCGATTCTTTTTCTTTCATGGCTGAAAAATCCACCAGGATGTTGGTCGTCTCCGCCATTGCTTGATCAAAGCTATTGCGGAATCTGACGTCGACTTCCAGTATCAGCTGAGAAACAAATGGAGTGCAGATATTAGAGATAAAACTACACTGTCGGCTTGAGCAGTAACAGCACAGCAAAGCCGATCACTTCGCTTGATTTACTTCGATCGTATGAATAGTTAGTGTTGACAAACTACATTACTAACATGACAAACTACACCGCTACGCCGTTAAGGGAAGACGTCATTCTGACCCATGGGTGTTTTGCCGACTGGCTACTCTTGGTGCCCAACTTTCCAGCAAAGCAATGTATCAAGACAAATCAGATTTCGCTCCAGTATAAAATTATAATTTTATTCCTTACCCGGAGAGCTGGATTCGAAAGAATCCATTCGAGGTCGCCATGCCATGGGGTAGTAGTGTTCGTTAATTGACTGACGGGAGGTACAGTGGAGCGCAGACTTGTCTTAACCAGCGGAGCGCATGTCATTTGCATGACGCTGATGGGCAGCTGGAAGCGAGGTTGGGATGATCCATTATCCCCGTGAAGGGAGGGTCGGTACGCACAGCGGATGAGTTCGCGTTTCGACATCTCCGTTGTGCGTACCGACCCCGATTGAATGATAGAAGAAACAAATGGAGATGTTAGCCTCGAGCCACTCGGGACTGGCTACTCCAGGGCGCGTTATTCAGAAAAGAAAGGGAAACTACACAGATATATACACTTTGAAACGGAATGGATGAAAACATCACCACACAATTTTGCACAAAAAGCAACAGTGTAGGAGAGTCCGCGTGCGAAATCTCAATGCAGAAAAAACAGAAAGCGTCACAATGTGTCAAAGAGGTCCGCCGAGAAGAGAAATTGCACAAGGGCACCCTCCCTTCAACGGGATAGTGAATCATCCCAATCTCGTTTCCAGCTGTACGTGCCACTGTATCTACATCGAAAAATATTTCAGCGCTGCAACTGGGACGATAACCTTCAGCACTAGACAAGCCTGAAATAACACTGACGTGGAACGCTTCTAGGTTGCTACAACCCTCAATACGATCGCATACGCACTCTGGCAAGCTACCGTTCACTACGCTCACCCTACACATGCACGTTTTGGGAAACGGCATGCATTGCCTGCCGCTTCCTGGCAGGCGTTCCTTCACGAATTTTTTGCGGGCGATCTATCGAACGGATTTTTGTTCTGAAAACGGCTAAGATATCAGGTGACCGAAAGGAACAGATGTTCTCATTGAGACAACTTTGTAGCTTTTATAATTAAAAAGTTAATTAATGAAAGTTAATTAAGACATTGCCTTTGGACTTTGCTAATGCCCTCCTTGGGAGTGCCCTTCAGCATATGCTATATTGCAATTGATTTCATCGTGGAAAAAGTGTTATATATTTTTTAAAAATATGTTCGCAGTTAGCTGGGACACCCTGTATAAATAAAATCACATCACAAAGAGACAAGCAATAAAACAACAGGCCGGTTTCACGTCAGTTCAGGCAGGGAGGTCCCATCGACCTCATAGACTTTCATTATTTTTTTATATTTAGAAGCTCATCATACATGATGATCAACAGCGGTAAAATGAATAATTTCTACGGAATAGTTTTCATGCAAAAAAAAAATCGAGAAAATCCGGCCCTGAATTCGAGTGTTTCAGTTTTGCCATGTTTGCACGCGTATGTCTCCTGAGTTCTAAAATATATTGTATCGATCTTTTTTATGCTTCAGTATGCCTACAGGCTAGCAGTCCGAGCGCAAATTTTGGCGCCCAAGAGCAACGCTGTGTGCTATAAAAAATAGCGAATATGCTCTCTCCCCCAGTTTTGTTCCAACTACGGCGCGTGATTTCACTAGTTGTAGATGCTCCTCATTACCATACCTGGTATCAGTTCACTCAGCTTTTAATACTCTTTCATCTGATATACCTATCGTGCGTATACATCTGCTGAGATAGGCATAGGTTTAGGCATATTTCGAAAAAAAAAAAAAAACAAGGATTTTGCGCGTCCGTTTCTCAAAAAGGTTCCTTTTGATTTCATTCATATTTTGCAAGGACATGGCCCGGTGTTAGACCTTTCATCTGACGTAAAAAAAATATGCTTCAAAAGGCGTACACTGGCGGTTAGCGCGTCAAAACGCGGCCCTACTCTGCGTGCGTACGTGTCGGAGCCAGGCTGCAGGTATATACCCCGGAATGGCGGGCCTCCTGTCGACGTCGTACAAGAAAGGGACAACTTTGTGTGATCAAAAGCGGTAGTTTATGGCGATATATTTACAAGACTGCGAAAGGGGAAGCAGTATTTTGCAATGACATGACTTCAAAAATGATTTCATTCACTTTCTATGAAAGCGCCACTTTTCTGTATTCACTGTCCACGGCACGAGCTATGAATGTTTCTCGGCCTCGACTTTCCGGCTTTGCCACGCATACGAACCTTGTATGCCACTTTGACGCGATATACATTTACCGATTCTTTTTTCTTTTGCATTGTAAAAGAAGCCACGTCCTCTGCGCGCACATGGAGTAAATGGACGCGCTTGAGGTGTTTTGGCAAGCACATTACCATATCTTGTGACACTAAGATGACAGCTTGCTCAGATGGACGCAAGTTACGTGTTGTGGGATGGTGTTTGATTATTTCACCGATCCTGCCACACGCACTTTTGTCGTGGCCTTGTTCCTGTGAACAGCCATGTCGCTCTCACGAAAGTAGATTTGGAGAGCTCATAGAGCCTATGCCGATTTTGAAAATGGCTCGCCGCTCCATCTAACACGTAAATCATTAGCTGCAAGAGGAACATTCTCGTCAAGCCACTCTCCAATAGCGATGGAAGCTAACAGTGACTGTGCTGAATCGTGACACAAGTCTTCGCTCACCACACCAAAACTGTGTGCTTCCGTGCCAGCTGTTAGCACACATGTGAATATGGAAATCTGCTTTTCCCGGCACGCTTGTATTTCGCTAGGCATGGCTACTGTCCAGTTTTCAGCGAAATCGAAGTGCATGATGTGCGTCTTGGAAGGTGGATTATTATTTTTCTCCCGTATAGCTCTGCTCTGAACGTCTCTAATGTAATTATGACAAATGTGAGAACACGCCCACTTCCTTGGTTCTGAGAGGAAATGTACTGCTGCAACTTCAGCACAGAACACGCGTTTTGGGCTGAAAGCCCTCTGCATATCTAAAAAATATCGTCAAATGAAGTAAAGCAACCTTCGTAGGAACTTGCGGGAACCCTGGAAAAGGCAACACCTAACTCGATATTTCATTGTACAGTATGCGTATCACCATGTACGCAGCTTGTACGAGTTAGGTTTTACCTTCGCTAACCATTTAGTCGTTGAAATACGGCTTTACGGCAACGTAGGATTTCATTCAGATGCTTCCTGGGAGATAACGAACTCCCAGGCGTGGATTCGTTCTTCAGCAGGACGTCAAAAGTTTGCCGACAAATAGCTCAGGTAAGCCTAAGGCAAGAAACCCTTAACAAAACAAAGGGCGCATCGACAGGAGGCATCGACAGGAGGTTTTGACGCGCTAATCGCAAGTGTACGCCTTTTGAAGCATAATTTTTCTACGTCAGATGAAAGGTCTACCATCGGGCCATATCCTGGCAAAATATAAATGAAATCAAAAGGAACCTTTTTGAGAAACGGGCGCGCAAAATCCTTGTTTTTTTCGAGATATGCCTAAACATTCACCTCTTTCAGCAGGTACCCGTCGGAGGTATACGATAGATATATCAGATGAAAGAGCATTAAAAGCTGAGAGTGAACTGTTACCAAGTATGGTAATGAGGGACATCTACAACCAGAGAAATCACGCGTCGAAGTTGTAACAAAACTGCGAGAGAGAGCATGTTCGCCATTTTTATAGCACAGAGCGTTGCACTTGAGTGCCAAAATTTGCGCTCGGAGTGGCCGCCTGTAGGCATACTAAAGCATAAAAAAAGTTCACGACAATATATTTTAAGACTCAGGAGATATATGCGTGCAAACACAGCAAAACTGAAACACTCGAATTCAGTCCAAGATTTTCTCGATTTTTTGCACGAAAACTATTCCGTAGAAATTATTCATTTTACCGCTGTTGGTCATCATGTACGATGAGCTTCTAAAGATAAAAAAATAATGAAAATCCAGGAGGTCGATGGGACCTCCATGCCTGAACTGACATGAAACCGGCCACAACTTTATTTTGCATTATGTTAATAATGTATTTATTTATCTGCCATATACGCCACATATCTTCCATTTTCGTTATTTCGTTTCGTTATTTATCTAACTTTGATTAGAGAGTTTTACCAACCCACGTTCTCCCGCACGGTAGGTTACCGTCGGCGCGGCCACGCAACTGCGCATGCTCAGACGTCAACCGCACGGTATCTCTCTGGAGCTATGCTCTCTAGCCGCCATTACCGGGCACAGTTACGGTTGGAAAATCTCATCTATCTTTATTTTCGCCGTGAGCTGCTCGCAGATGACCCCTTGAGTCTCCGGCGAATTTGGCATAAATTGCGGCTGCAGTAAACATTGTTTCAGGCGTGCAAGAACGAAAGAGCAACTTAACCGTTATCCTCTTTTCTTTCGGTAGCCAAGTTTCGAAGAATACACTTTAGGTGTACACATTTGTGAAGCAGCACCCGTTCACGGTCAAGAAAAAAGCATAACAGTTCTGGGAAAACCCTTTGAATCGTGAAAATGTGGACAGCAGTAGAAATTCTCTTCTTCCTCTAAAAAGGGACGCGTTCCTGGCAGCACGTGAGCACCGCAGCATCGTAGCGCAGATCGTGCTGTTTGCAATGAGAGGCACTACGATGCTACGGTGCTCACGCGCTGCCAGGGACACGCCCACGCCCCTGCGGCATCGTT